>NC_045963.1:56530592-56830592 GCF_010909765.2 Amblyraja radiata | reverse complement strand
ACCGCCATTCAATATGATCATGGCTGATCATCCAACTCAGTATCCTGTACCTGCATTCTATCCATACCCCCCTGATCCCCTTAGCCACAAGGGCCACATCTAACTCCCTCTTAAATATAGCCAATGAACTGGCCTCAAATACTTCTGTGGCAGAGAATTCCACAGATTCACCACTCTCTGTGTGAATTTTTTTTTTCTCATCTTGGTCCTAAAAGATTTCCCCCTTATCCTTATACTGTGACCCCTTGTTCTGGACTTCCCCAACATCGGGAACAATCTTCCTGCAACTAGCCTGTCCAACCCCTTAAGAATTTTGTAAGTTTCTATAAGATCCCCCCTCAATCTTCTAAATTCTAGCGAGTACAAGCCGAGTCTATCCAGTCTTTCTTCATATGAAAGTCTTGCCATCCCAGGAATCAGTCTGGTGAACCTTCTCTGTATGGCAAGAATGTCTTTCTTCAGATTAGGAGACCAAAACTGTACGTAATACTCCAGGTGTGGTCTCAGCAAGGCCCTGTACAACTGCAGTAGAACATCCCTGCTCCTATACTCAAATCCGTTTGCTATGAATGCTAACATACCATTCGCTTTCTTCACTGCCTGCTGCACCTGCATGCCTACTTTCAATGACTGGTGTACCATGACACCCAGGTCTCGTTGCATCTCCCCTTTTCCTAATCGGCTACCATTCAGATAATAGTCTACTTTCACCAAAGTGGATAACGTCACATTTATCCACATTATACTGCATCTGCCATGCATTTTCCCACTCACCCAACCTATCCAAGTCACCTAGCAGCCTCCTAGCATCCTCCTCACAGCTAACACTGCCCCACAGCTTCGTGTCATCCGCAAACTTGGAGATGTTGCATTCAATTCCCTCGTCCAAATCATTAATATATATTGTATATACCTGGGGTCCCAGCACTGAGCCTTGTGGTACCCCACTAGTCACTGCCTGCCATTCTGAAAAGGACCCGTTTACTCCTACTCTTTGCTTCCTGTCTGCCAGCCAGTTCTCTATCCACATCAATACTGAACCCCCAATACCGTGTGCTTTAAGTTTGCATACTAATCTCTTATGTGGGACCTTGTCGAAAGCCTTCTGAAAGTCCAGATATAACCCATCCACTGGTTCTCCCTTATCCACTCTACTAGTTACATCCTTGAAAAATTCTATAAGATTCGTCAAACATGATTTACCTTTCATAAATCCATGCTGACTGTTCAAATGATTTCACCACTTTCCAAATATGCTGCTATCCCATCTTTAATAACTGACTCTAGCAGTTTCCCCACTACCGATGTTAGACTAACTGGTCTGTAATTCCCCGTTTTCTCTCTCCCTCCCTTTTTAAAAAGTGGGGTTACATTAGCTGCCCTCCAATCCTCAGGAACTACTCCAGAATCTAAAGAGTTTTGAAAAATTATCACTAATGCATCCACTATTTGTGAGGCTACTTCCTTATGCACTCTGGGATGCAGCCTATCTGGCCCTGGGGATTTATCGGCCTTTAATCCATTCAATTTACCTAACACCACTTCCCGACTAACCTGGATTTCACTCAGTTCCTCCATCTCATTTGACCCCCGGTCCCCTGCTATTTCCGGCAGATTATTTATGTCTTCCTTAGTGAAGACAGAACCAAAGTAGTTATTCAATTGGTCTGCCATGTCTTTGTTCCCCATGATCAATTCACCTTTCTTGTACAGTGGAACTTGCCTTGATTAGTATCTTATATTTATGCCCCTACACTTCCCATATCTCAACAGTGGAAACCACCTCTGCATAGAATTAAGGCCTGGTAGGCAGCTATTTGGTCAATCTGGTCTGTGCTTAGTCCCAGCAGAGTAATCCATTTGGTCCCATATCCCTATTCTTTCTTCACGCCCCTTGAAAATTATCATTCCTCATGCTTAACTAATTCCCTTTATAAGGCAAATCAAAGGTACTACAGACAAAATGTGCAGGAAGGAACTGCAGATGCTGGTTTAAACCAAAGATCAACACAAAAAGCTGGAGTAACTCAGCGGGTCAAACAGCATCTCTGGAAAAAAGGATAATAGGTGATGTTTCAGGTCGAGACCCTTCTGCAGGCGCTGATAATCTGAAATAAAAACAGAAGAAAGCTGGAAATACTCAGCAGGTCAGGCAGCATCTGTAGAAAGAGAAACAATCAATGTTTCAGATTGAGGAACCAAGTTCTCAGTACTGACTTGAACCATTAACTGATTCTCTTTCCACAGGTGCTGCCTGACTTGCTGAGCTTTTCCAGCATGTTCTGCTTTTATGCCTTTTGAAGCTGTTTCCATCACCTTTATAGATACCTACCCTATCATGTCTCTTCTCGGACTCTTGTATAGACGACAGCTGTATACCAGCTCTAACCTTTTCAGTTTATCTTGATAATTATAACTGATAGAATTGGTAGACGTATATAAAATTATGTTCAGCATAGATAAAGTAGACTCTCAGAACCTTTTTCCCAGGATGAAAATATCAAAGTCACGAGGGCATAGTTTTAAGGTGAGAAGAATAACGTTTAAGGTGGGTGCCTGGAATGCATTGCCAGGGGTGTTGGTGGAGGCAGATATGATGGTGGTGTTTAAGATACACAGGGAATTGAGGGATATTGGTAATAAACAGGCAGATGAGATTAGTTTATATTGTCATCATGTTTGGCAAAGACATTGTGGGCCGAAGGTGCTGTTCCTGTGCTGTACTGTTCTATGTTCAGTATAACTGGGTAGCTGATGGTTAGCACGCACTCGGTGGGCTGAAAGGCCTCTTTCCTTGCTCGTTCTCTCTATGACTTTGGGGTGTGATCATCAGCAACCACATAGAATTTACAGCACAGAAACTGGGCATTCAGCCCAGATGGTCATCCTGGTGCTTATGTTCCACAAGAGTCTCACCCTAGTCCATTTAATATCCCATCTCTGCATCCTTCCACTAAATGTATCCATGCTGTACACCACAACTCAAGGCCATTCACATTCTCCTCAATCTCTGGTTAGCGAAATGTATCCAAAATGTCCTTTGATTTATGATCATTACTGGGCAATCCCACAAGCGGAAATCTGGTCTACCTCGTCAAAGCCTTTTGTAATCTCAAAGACATTACGGTATGCTGTGCCAGTATAATCTACCAGATCCTACTCACTCTCTGATATTGCAAGGAAATCAATCTAATAAGACAGTAAGAGCGTTCTTCCCAGTGTAGAAAATGTCAAAGACCAGGAGCCATAGCTTTAACGTCAGAAAGGCAACGTTTAAAGATGTGTGCATCAAATTGTTTGCACAAAGATTGGTGGGTGACTAGAACATGCAGCCAAGGGTGGTGGTGGAAACAGATACGATAGTGGCATTTAAGAGGCTTTTAATTAGGCACATGGATATACAGGGCACGGAGGGATATTGATCACATGCAGGCAGAGGAGATTAGTTTAACTTGATGTCATGTTTGACGCAGTCATTGCGGGCCGAAGGCCCTGTTCTTGTGCTCTACTGTTCTATGTTGACTTCAGCCTGGACCAATCTCCCGAGGTATATGTTAATGGGAGAGTCTGGCACTAGTTAGTTTGGCTGATTGAACGTTCCCTCACTGTCACCCTACCACCACCACGAATCCTCTCCACTCCATACTCCCTCCCCCGAAACCATTCTTGCTTATCCTAATCTCTTATCCCTAACCCCAAACCGATGCTGTCTAATTTTTGACACCTCCATTTCATGGGGAAAACATAGAACAGAATAGCACAGAAGCAGGTGCTTCAGCCATTGATGTGCATGCCAGCCATGATGCCAGTGTAAACTACACATAGTCTATATCGTTCCATTCCCTGCTTGTTCATGTGCCGTCTAAATGTCCCTTAAACGCTTCTATCATTTTAAATGCCTCTTAAATGTTGTTAGCATTTAAAATACTATCCTGTGTCATTCCCTTTATCCTGTACCAGTATACCATGGAGAGTTTGATTGTACTCATTTCTAGTCTGTCCACTGACTGGGTAGCACACAACAAAAGCCTTTCACTGTACCTCGGAACCGCGTGATAATTAACAATAAACTAAACTAAATGTTGCTAACTTTTTCATTGTGGAGCACAAGTGCTGAAGTAACTTTTATATGGCACATCCGTGGTTCCGAGTCTGTTGTGGATAGCCTGGATGAGCTGCTTAAAGGATTCTGGACCTTACAGTCTCTCTGCCTCTCTCTATCTCTATAGACTGCGATAAGCTAAGGAAGGATGGTTTGCGCAGTTCCCAGTATTATTCCCAGGCCCCATTGTTCTCCTCAACACCCGCTCATCTCTCCGGAAATTGCCTGGATGAGGAGGAAGATCAGGACCAAACGGTAAGATTACTTCCAAATCCTTGCTTTGCCCTTGTTTTCTTTCTGCGCCTTTCCTTACTTAATCTAATATAGGATACTGCATCGCAGCGCCATGAAGGGGTCGAAGAAGGATTTGCAGTTACGTAGCACTGTTCAACTCTCTTGTGAAAACAGCTCAAGTGTCAGTGAATATTGTCGTTGATCGCAACCCAGCAGCCAATTTGTACAGTGCACACTCCCACATTCAGCAATGTGATAATGGCCTGATAATCTGTTTTATTGATAATTGTTTGAGGATAAATATTTCGTTTAGTTTAGAGATTATAGCATGGAAATGGGCCCTTCAGCCCCCCGAATCCACGCCAGTCACTGCTGACCCGTTAACACTAGTTCTTTAGACTTTGAGATGCAGTGTGGAAACAGGTCCTTCGGCCCACCGAGTCTAAGCTGAACAGTAATCTCCCCTACTGTAGAACTATCTCATACACACCAGGGAAAATTTACAATTTTTACAGAAGCCAATTAACCTACAAGCGTGTATGTCTTTGGAGTGTGGGAGAAAACCTACGACGTCACAGGGAGAACATATAAAGCCCATACAGACAGCATGCATAGTCGGGATCAAATCCGGGTCTCTGGTGCTGTAAGGCAGCAACTCTACCACTGCGTCAATGTGCCGCCCAATCTATCCATCTTATCCAACTTTCCCATCTGCTCCCTACACACAAGGCAATTTTACAGTGGTCAATTATCCTACAAACTTACACATCTTGTGGGAGGAAACTGGAGCACCCGGAGGAAACCCACACAATCATAGGGGGAGCACACAAACTTCACACACAGCACCCGAGGTCAGGATCAAACCCAGGTACCTGGCACTGTGAGGCAGCAGCTCTGTGTCACCATGGCACCTGACCAGGACACTGGAGATAAATCCTCTGCTCTTCCCTGGGAAGCTTTTATCTATCTGAACAGATGAGGCCTTGGCTGAATGTCTATCTATCAATCAGGACTCCTGACAGTGCTGCACTCACTCAGGACTGCTACATGGAAGCTGACCCAGTGCATAAACCAGACAGTGGTGTCAGGATGGGTGGGACTGGGTAGAGGGATACGACAGACACTTGAAAAACTGGTCAGAATGCTCCCTCACAATGTTACGGGACTAAGTATAGGATTCCCGGGGTATGTTGATACCATTAACTGTTACAAAACTGGTTATAGTACTCCCTCGCTCCATTACAGAACCAGGTATAAGGATAACACACTGCTACAGACCTGAGTAGAATTCCCTTACATCATTACAAAACTGCGCATACTGCTCTATTGGGCTGTAATAGAACAGGGTACAAAGCTTTCTCACACTGTTATAGAACTGGGTATAGGGATAACTCACACTGCTACAGACAGGTATAGAACTCCCTTATACCATTGTGGAACTGGGTATCATACTCCCTCGGACTGTAAAAGAATTGGGCATGGCCTCCCTCACGCTGCATATAGGGCTCTCTCACACCGTTACAAACTGGGTGTAGAACTCATTAACACCATTTCAGAACCGGATGTAGAAACCCCTCACAGCATAACAGAACTGAATATGGGTCTCCCTCACACCGTTAAGAACTAGGTATCGGACTGTCCGCTGCTACAGACCTCAGTACAGTGTTCGCTCACACTGTTACAGTATGGTGATAAGGCTGCTTCATACCCATTACATCTGGGTACTGAACTCAAAACAGGTATTTTAAAGGGCCTGTCCCACTTGGCGATTTATTTCGGCGACTGCCGGCATCATTGACTGACGTATTAGGTCATCGATAAAGTCGTGGCGTGACGACGTATTGACGCGCGCTGTTTCCTCAAGTGTCGCTACTTTTTTTGTCGCCGATGGATTTTGAAATGTTCAAAATCTTTCCGCGACCCTGATACGTCAGTCAATGACGCCGGCAGTCGCCGAAAAATTCGCCGAGTGGGACAGGCCCTTAAAGATGAATTCAACATGTTCACATTTGTGTAAACTGCTTAGCCTTTGACACTCTGTCGTGTTACATTGCCAATGGTAGAATTAAAGCATAGAACAGGTTGTTCATGAGAAACTTTATTAGCTTGTTTAAGATTATTTTCTGATCTGTCACTATTACAGCTTACTCTTTAATAATACCCCTGTTTCTGTGGTTATTTTAGTCACTTTATTTCGTACTTTTCTCTGCTCTTTCACTCCAGCGATTAAGCCCTTTAAACTGCCTCAGTCAGACTTGCCTTAGTGCCTGCTGCCACTTGACTTCATGGAAGCACCAGGTACACACATGCTGCACAGAACATGCAGCAACGTGCTTTGCTTGCCTCAGCTTTGCCAGCAGCTTCTTATCCATCCCAGTGTGCCTCCTTTCCAATGCACTCTATCCTCAGCCGATTCCCTCAACATTCCCTTCCAGTGGACTCTGCCAGTGTGTTTTCTCTGTAACATCCTCCGCTCTCTTTGAACCTCTGCACTTAACGCGCACAAACACAATACCTTAACTTCCCCTCTGAATGGGACGAAGTTGGTATTTTCTTCTTGCCAGATTGCTGTGGCAACCGTTAATTGCTTGGCTTGGTGTGAAATCTTGCTCACCAAACATTGCCCACTGTTGACGCCAAGTCCCATATGTCGCTTTAATTCCTTGCCTCCCTGACCAAGTCTTTAGTCCCCCATCTCTGCTCCTTCCCACCTCCACCCATCCCACCTCTGAATACTGTGGTTCTTGCAGGGGTGACGTTTCTCCTCATCCTGTATAATCCAGGTAGCCATCCTCTTGCAAGTATAGCCCTTGTATGATACGTGTCCTTCTCTTTATGCTTTGTTGTGATGGGGAGTGCTCATGGAGTGATAAAGCACAGAAGTAGGCTTTACAGCCCACCATCTCCATGCCGACACGTCAAACACCTGTTGATTCTGAGCCCTGCATTTGGTCCATTGCCTTCTAAGCGTTGGTGATTTGTGCTCATGTATTTAATATATCTCCATTCAAGGGATGCGGGCTTTGCAGGCTGAGCCAGCATTTAATTGCCTGTCCCTAATTGCCCTTAAGAAAATGGCGGTGAGCTGCCTTCTTGAACTACTGTCCTTGAGGTGTCACAATGTTAGGGTGGGAGATCCAAGCGTTAACCCAATGACATTGAAGGAATGGTGATATTTTTACAATCTAGGATGGTGTGCAGCTTGGTGGGAAACTCCCAGACTGTGGTGTCCCCATGTTGGCAGAGGTAGTGGATTTGGAAGGTGCTGTGAGTTGCTGCAGTGCATCCAGCAGTGTATCTGCCTGCATCCGCTATCTTGGCAAATAGGATTAATAAAGATAAGTACTCGAGACTCGGCAAGGACATGTTTGGCCAAAAAGCCTGTTTCTGTGCTCCATGACACACATTCAGCGAGTGTACCCCCATCACCTTCTATTCTTCTTTAGAACCCCTATAAACCTTTTACCCCTCTTCCCATTTTCAAATATAACAAGTGGGATGGAAGACATCCAATCTGCATCACATAGGATTAATGACTAGAATTCATTGAATTAACACTCAATTACATAAAATTAACACTCAATAAAGGTGATAATATACAGTATGGCTTGACTCTAACCATTCCTGCTTTGATGTTTCTGGAGCAAAGTTTACTGTTGACGGCAGTCAGTCAGTCTTCCTCCTTTAGATGCAGCTGCAATGGTTCATAGGTTCAATTGGTAAAATAAAGGAGTTAAATGAAAAAAAGGTGGAGCAGGCTGTGAGATTGGGTTGTTACTTACTGGAATATAGTAGAGTCAGAGGTAATAGACAATAGACAATAGGTGCAGGAGTAGGCCATTCGGCCCTTCGAGCGGTTCAATGCCATCATGGCTGATCATTCCCAATCAGTACCCCGTTCCTGCCTTCTCCCCATATCCCCTGACTCTGCTATTTTTAAGAGCCCTATCTAGCTCTCTCTTGAAAGCATCCAGAGAACCTGCCTCCACCGCCCTCTGAGGCAGAGAATTCCACAGACTCGCCACTCTCTGTGAGAAAAAGTGTTTCCTCATCCCCGTTCTAAATGGCTTACTCATTATTCTTAAACTATGGCCCCAAGACACAGGGGTCACTGAAACTATGGGCACTCGCATGGGCCCCGGCTATGCTTGCCTCTTTGTTGGGTACATCAAACAATCACTGTTCCAGGCGTACACTGGCCCTATCACCGAACTCTACCTCCGCTACATTGACGACTGCACCCATGCAGAACTCCCTGACTTCATCAACTTCATGACTAATTTCCATTCTGCACTCAAATTCACTAGGACCATCTCCGACATCTCCCTACCGTTTCTGGATCTCACCGTCTCCATCACAGGAGACAGACTATTGACCGACAATCTACTACAAATCTATTGACTACAAATCTATCTAGACTACACTTCTTCCCACCCTGCTTCCTGTAAAGACTCTATTCCCGACTCCCAATTCCTCCGTCTATGTCGCATCTGCGCCCAGGATGAGGTTTTCTATACTAGATCATCGAAGATGTCCTAATTCTTCAGGAAACGGGGGTTCCCCTCTTCCATTATAGATCAGGTTCTCACTAGGGTGTACACGATATCCCACAGCTCTGCTCTTGCTCCCCCTCCCCCCATTCTCAACAAGGACAAAGTCCCCCTTGTCCTCACCTTCCACCCCATCATCCGTCGTTTATAGCATTTAATCCTCCAACATTTTCGCCACCTCCAATGGGATCCCACTACTGGCCACCTGCCCATCTCCACCCCTTTTTGCTTTCCGCAGAGACCGTTCCCTCCGTAACTCCCTGGTCAACTCGTCCCTTCCCACCCAAAACACCCCCGCCCCAGGTACTTTCCCCTGCAACTGCAGGAGATGCAACACCTGACCCGTTACCTCCCCCCTCAACTCCCCCCTCGACTCCACAGTCTTTTCAGGTGAGGCAGAGGTTCACTTGTACCTCCTCCAACCTCATCTACTGTATCCGCTGTTCCAGGTGTCAACTACTGTATATCGGCGAGACCAAGCACAGGCTTGGCGATCGTTTTGCTGAACACCTCCGCTCAGTCCGCCTTAACCTACCTGATCTCCCGGTTGCTCCGCACTTTAACTCCCCCTCCCATTCCCAATCTGACCTTTCTGTCCTGGGCCTCCTCCATTGTCAGAGTGAGGCCCACTGCAAATTGGAGGAACAGCACCTCATATTTTGATTGGGTAGCTCACACCCCAGCGGTGTGAACATTGACTTCTCTAACTTCAATGTAACTTAACTAACTGTCCCATAAGTCTACCACCCTTGCTTTCACACTCTCTCCATCCCCTCCCTTCCCCTTCCTAGTTCTCCCACTAGTCTTACTGTCTCCTACATTCTATCTCTGTCCAGCCCACTCTCGACATCAGTCTGAAGAAGGGTTTCGACCTGAAAAGTCACCCATTCCTTCTCTCCAGAGATTCTGCCTGTCCCGCTGAGTTACTCCAGCATCTTGTGTCTACCAGTGCTTGGTTGCTCAGCATCTTGCATTATCTTCCCAGTCACTTTTCAGTAATTTCCCTCACTCTCTTCTCCCTCCCTCACTAATTGGGTTTGTGGGAGACCAACCCAAGATGTGGATGTAGCATCTAATCAAATTGACTAGGCTCCCATGTAACAATTTAGCTCTTGGGAAGCTACTGGATGATGACATGTAGAAAAGTAGTCAACATCTGCAATGTGTTGGGAGAGAAAATTGATGAGAACAAATTGAAGTAAGTAAAAGATTTGTAGAATGTTACAAGAATGGCCATTGAACCGAGGTATAAAATGAATTAGTAACATTTGGATGCATTTCTGAGGCATTATTATAATTAAAACTGGAGCTTGTCCATACGTGGGCCGTTGCGAACATTGAGGATGGAATTAAGATCCAGAGTAGCTGTTCATTGCTAAGACAGACATCAAGTGCTAAATAGCCTCTTCTTGTCCCTCAGGAGGTCAAGAAATGGGGTTGGTGAGTTGGGCAGAATTCTTCTTTCTTGCTCCTGATCATTTTTTGTGTGTGTTCTTTGTAAAGCCCACGGTTTCATCGGCAGATGAGGAAAACCTATTGCATTCTCGGAGATCCAAAACCCCGGTGCCTGCTGACCTCTCCGAGATTGATGTCCAGACGAACTGGACCAAGGCCCTCCCACTGCCCACTCCGGAGGAGAGGATGCGCCAACAAGCCCAGGCAATCCAGACAGACGTTATCCCAATAAACGTAACAGGTACATAACAAGGTTAATGAGACAAGGGATGGGTTTAACACTGGACAGACTGCAGGGGCAGAATTCCTGTCTTTAAAAGCCATGGCTTGCTCTGCCACTTAAAGAAGGCATTTAATTGTCTCCCAGTATGGTGCAGAATGAGAGCCATTTCTGAGTAAGGAAGGCAGGATAGTGAACCAGTTACGCGAGTGTGTGTAGTAACAGTTGCTCTGCTGATTCCTATCAGGGGTGAACTTCGATCGCCAAGCTGGCAACAGGAGGTCTCTCGTGCACTCAGACACCCCGCTGAGGCGCCCGACGAAGATCAAACGGAGAAAGACCATTACTGGGCTGCCTGAAGCTGTCCAGAAGGAATTAGGTATGGCTCATCAGAATTGTATTCACTCCCCTGCCCGGCCACCTTCTCATTTGTGACTGTGTGTGTGTGTTTGTGCATTTGTGATAAGTAGTAGCTTTCATCCGACCCTTCCCTCCAATACAATCTGATAGCCAGCAGCAAAATGTGTGATTTCAATTGGGAAAGGACATGCCAGGGAATTATTTTTACCTTTCAGCTTAAACTGAGCCACATCAGAAACCTGGAGGTTTCCCCAATTGCCTGAAAACAGATCAGTTTAGCATTGCCAAGCAAAATGCTGAGCAGTGAGCCACAGTGAGTCTCCGGCTCTCCGCCACGCTTTATGTGTGAATTAATTACTGCCTGATCTCCCTTCTGAATGTCCTGGCTCTAACTTTTATGGTTAGAACTCTCATTCTTTTCCACATCAAAGAAACATTTAACTTTATACAACAGCCTTTTGGAAGTTCTAAGGCATTTTATAGCCAATGCAAACTTTCTGTGGTTTAGTCATTGTTGTAATGTAGTGTCATTCAGCACAGCCCAACTCATTCATGCTGACCAAAATGCCTCATCTCATTCGCCCGCATTGACCCAAACCTTTTCTATCCCTCTACTTGGTCAAATGTCTTTTAAATGCTGTTATCGTACATGCCTCACCTACTTCCACCTTGTGTAGAAAGGAACTGCAGATGCTGGTTTATTCCAAAGATAGACACAAAGTGCTGGAGTGACTGAAGAAGGGTCCTGACCTGGAACATCACCCATCCTTTTTCTCCAGGGAGTTACACCAGCTCTTTGTGTCTATCCTCTGGCAGCTTGTTCCATAAGTCTACCACCCTCTGCAAATATACCGTCCTGTTAAATTTTTCCCTTCTCAACTTAAACCAATGTCCTTTAGTTCTTGATTCCCCTGGGGAAAAAGACTAATTATTCACCCATCTATTCCCTCATTTTTTATCTTTAAGTTCATTCCTCATCCTCCTTTGCTCCAAGGAATAAAGTCCTAACCTGCCCAACCTCTCCCCATTGCTCAAGCCTTTGAGTCTTAGCAACATCCTGATAAATCCCTGCACTCTTTCCTTCAGCAGGGTGACCAAAACTATTGTAACATGACATTCCATTTTCTGTATTCAGTTCCCTGAACGATGAAGGCCAACATGTCAAAAGTCTTCTTCACCATCCTGCCTAATACTTGAACTCCTAGATATCTCTACTTTACAACATTCCCCAGGCCCCACCATTTACTGTGAAGGTCCTACCCTGGTTTTACTTCCCAGAATGTAATCCCTCGCACTTTACTGAATTAAGGTCCATTTGTCAGCTGTAATTCTTGATGACCATCTTCACTGTCTATGATACCATCTATTTGTGTGTCACATGTAAACTTACTAATACTACCTTGTAAATTATCATCAAAATCATTGAGGTAGATGACGAATGGGCCCAGCCCTGATTTCTGAGGCACACCACAAGTCACAGGCCTCCAGTCCGAAAACAATCTAAGACCACAACCATCCTCGCTTCCTACCATGAAGACATTCTGTATCCAGTTAGCTAGTTGACCCTCGATCCCATGCAATCTAACCTTCCACAGCAACCTACACAGCAGCAAATTCCCACAATCCGATAACAAAGAGATAAGCTGCTTTGGTGATAGTGCGGAATATATCTTGTCCCAGATAACGCCACTGCTCTGCAAAATAATGACACAAGATGCTTTACAACCCTGTTATTAAGGTCCCATTCCAAAATTCAACCTCCAATATTACATGTCTGGAGTGAGACTTTTGTTCTGGTTAGAAGCTGGTGGGTTCAAGTGAGTTAACGATGCAGAACATTTTGAAATATGCCAGGATTTTGATCAACACCTTATAAATGGATGGCTATATGAATTGTACAGTTTTGATGGATGAGGCGGAGAGTCACAACACTAAAACAGGTCCTTTGTAATATCCACATCGACCATCAGGCATACGTTTATACTAATCCGACAGTAATACAATCTTGGATTTGCCGAACTTCCCAGATTCTACCTCTCAACTCCACATCAGGGTAATTTACAGCAGTCACTTAACCTACAGGCCCATTTTGGGAAGTGGGAGGAAAATAAACATCTGGAGGAAACACACACAGTGACAGTCAGAGAAGCACAGGGCACTCAGAGAGCACACAAGGTCAGGATTGAGTCCGGATTAGCGCAGCTGTGAGGCAGCAGCTCTATGAGCCACCCCCGCACAGCTCGCTCGGGTGGCCATGCCTCCAATTGCTGAGGCCCTAAGCGTCGGAGTTTCCTGTGTAAACCTCTCCCTCAATCTCCTTAATTAAGATGCTCCTCACAGTAGCTTCTTGATGAAACATGCGATTGATCACCTGTCACAGCTTTTGAAGGTTGGCGCAGTATTTGACTACACATTGAAAAAGGTTGGTTTATAAATGCAGTGCCGCTGTTGACAAATACACGAGGGTGTAGCTTTAAGGTGAGAGGGGAAGTTCAAAGATGTGCAAGTTAATTACCCAGAGGAGAAGTGGCGGAAGATACACTAGTAAAATTCTGGAGGCATTTAGCCAGATACATGAACAGCAAGGAATGAAGAAATATGGATCATGGGCAAGCTGATGGATTAAAGAAGATAGACACAAAACGCTGGAGTAACTCAGCGGGACAGGCAGCAACTCTCAAGAAAAGGGATAGGTGATGTTTCTCAGACTTAAATTGGGATGATGATCAGCATAGACATGACGGGTCAAAGTGCCTGTATCAGTACGGTTTTATGTTAATTTAAATGCAGATTCTAATGCTGAACTAATGGGCGTTGCTTCAGATCTTTGCTCTATAGAGCTCTATTTGCTGTAATGTCACGGAGTATTTAGTGGTAACAGATTTGTAATTGTGTTTCATGATGACAGGCACAGTACAGACCCCAGCCAGAGGTACATCCAGTATCCTGCCGACTCACTTTTCCACCATGAGTCGCCTGGAGAGCAGCAGGTCCAACAGGGCACGTTCGACGACCAGGGACTCGTCCTGCCAGACGGAAGAGATCAAGGTAGTGCCGCCGTCGGTCCGCAGGATCCGGGCACAGAAGGGACAAGGGATCGCGGCCCAGCTCTCCGGCTCTTCAGGCAACATGTTGAGCACCCCCCAAGCCCACGATGAGCTGCGCTTCCACAGCCTGCCGCGGCCGTGTGCCAGGGTCATACTACAGGATGGAGTGGCCTGCACGTCCGGCCGATGGCAGGACTCCTGCGGCTCACTGCCTAGGCCAAGGGGCAGCTCGGAGGCCCAGGCCCAGACCAGCCTGCTGCCCCGGCCCAAGTCCCAGGAGCTGGGTGGGTCCCAGCCGGCAGAGGAGGGTGCCCTGGGGGCCTCGCCCCGGGCCGGGACGGGTTCATCAGCCGAGGCGGTGCCCGCGGGCAAGTCCCGCTGCTGGGCCCCCGGCACGTCGGTCGAGATTCCGGCCAAAGCTCGGGAAGAGCACTGCTCCTCCAGCGGCAACTGGAGCGGCAGCAGCGGCGGCGGTGGCTCAGCCCGGCAATCACCAACCTTGGACAGAGCACCGCCCCCATCTCCCTCGGACTCTGCCGTCTGCCTGGCGGTGCGTCCGCGGTGGGTTGCCGACAGCCAGACCCAGGCACACCACTCGCTCTCCGATGCGGCAGAGGCCAGGTGGAACAGCCTCTACCTGAAGGAGCCATCCTCGCCCGCGGGTCTGGCAGAGGGTGAGGGATGGCGGCACTTGGGAGAGCGCTCCCTCAGCCGCAGCATCTCGCTGAGAAAGACCAAGAAGCCACCGCCGCCGCCAGCCCGCAACGACTCCCTGCGCCGCAGGGCTAAGGGCAGCGGCCCCCTGCTCAGCCCCTCGCTCATCGCCAGCCTGCAGCGCTCGCTGGAGGGAGGCCTGAGCCGCCAGGACGGGCCCCAGGCCCCCACCAGGCCCTCCGTCTCCGTCTCCGTCGAGGGACCTGAGCCGTGGCTCATGCGTTCCCGCAGTCAGAGCAGCAGCAACAGCAGTGGGCGGTCGACGGGCGGCAGCAATGCCTACTCCACCGGTGCAGTCAGCACGCCGTCGCAGAGCGAGACCAGCAGCCTGCGCTCCGACTCCGGCGATCCCTGGGCCTACTACAGCCAGGAGGCCGAGGGATGGAGGCCGGGCACTTGGGACGGTGCCGGGCAGCCCAAGCCCAAGAGCTTGTCCCCGGACAAGTCTCTGGGCATCACCTCGCCGTCTAGCGGCTACTCCAGCCAGTGCAACACGCCGACCAGCGCTGGCCCCGGCCTCGGCCTACCGCCACCCTGCCGAACTTCGCCCAGGCCCAAGGTCAAGCCCAAAGTCCCTGAGCGCAGGTCCTCAATGCGATCCTCCGTCTCCGCCTCCTCATCCTCTGCCTCGCTCTCCTCCAGCGCTTCCGAGTCACGTCCCCAGGCGGCAGCTGTTCCCTCGCCTCTCTCCCCACCTTCTGCCACTGTCTCTGATCTGACCACGTCGGTCCATAACGCTCCTCCCCCTCTCTCCGCCTTGCCCTTTCCCGCTGCCCTGGTACACCTTCCCCTGCCTCCCCCTGTCCCCCTGCTAGAGTTGCTGCATACGTCACCCCCTCCTGCACCCCCTGTGCAAGGATTGCCCCTTCCCGCCGTGCCTCTGCCCACATCGCCCCCTCCCACTCGCCTTCTGCCAAAGTCACCTTCTTTCAAGCTCCGTCTGCCCATGTCACCCCCTCCTGCGCCCCCTGTGCAAGGATTGCCCCGTCCCGCCGTGCCTCTGCCCACTTTGCCCCCTCCCACTTACCCTCTGCCAAAGTCACCCTCTGCCAATCTCCCTTCGAGTATGGCACCTCCTCCTGCTCCCCCTCTTTTTCGACTCCCTCTGCCCCCCATGCTCCTTCCTGCCCCCCCTGTGCCCCCCTCGCCTCCTCCTTTGCCAAGCTCGCCCCTTCCGTCAGCGCCCTTGCCCCCTCCGCCCCCCCTGGACCTGGCGGCACTCTCCGGTGGGAAGAAGCTTCCGCGCTCGTCGGCCCTCTCCTGCCGGGAAGAGCCCAATGCCCGTGGGCAGCGGGGGGATGCCCACAGGGCGGCGGCAGTGGGCCCACCGCTCATCACGGCCGACGCCCTGCGGACGGTGCAGCTGCGGAGCGTGAGGCCAGGCGGGCAGACACAGCCCACCAGGCCGGGGATCGCGCGGCACAAGCCGCCATTGCTGCAGCGGCCCTTGTCCCTGCAGAGCCCTGGCAAGCGTGCCCACAATGCCAGCACGCCAGCTGTGAAAACACCGCCTGCTCGGGCGGCTGACCTGGCGGACTCAGAGAGCAGGGCCGGCAGTGTCAGCGAGCCTGAAACCCTAGCAATCTCCAGCATAGCTCCAGCCACACTCACGAGCGAGCTCCTATCCACACTGGAGCCACTGCCTTACAGCTCTGGAGCCACTGACCAGGGTAACGGTGCCAACACAGGGGTCAACCTGGAGCCCGATCCAGAGGGGGCACTGACGCCCAAGAAGTCCAAACTGCCCGGCAGAATGCCACCTCCCATTGCCAGGAAACCCAAACTGAGCCTTCTGATACCACCCTCACCCTGGGAGATCACCGCTCACGACAAGAGGCCGCCAGACATCTCCAGGTCAGCCGCAGAGAGCACATCTTCAGCGGCAGAGTATAACGGGATTGGTGGGGGCCTGCCGTCACCGCCAGAGACTGACTCCGGCAACTCCCGCCCTGCCGAGAGGCCAGAGGGCACGCCACAACCACAGGCCTGGGCAGCTGATCAGACTGACGGGGACAGAGCAGTGGAAAAAAGCCAGAAAAACTCCAGAACGAAAGAAGAACAGGGAACAGCCTCCTCGCCGACTTGGGATCATGTGGACGAGAGCAGCACCACGCCCTGCCAAGAAAACGAAATAGGTGAGATTCAGAAATGGCCACAGTTTCCCTTCTCTCTATGTACACTTTGTCCCTTTTCTCTCTTTTCATTTCTTACACTTCGCATGTCCTTATTTCTATTCTATTCCCTCTTCATCTCTAACCCTCCCCTCTAACCTATCCCTTGCTCTCCTTTCTCACTCTTACCTTTCCTTCGCCTCGCTTCCTTTTCCCTTGCATCTCGCCCACTGCTGCTGGTCCGCTCATTGATGCTGCCTTCCTCTTACTTCAAGTGATGAAAGATGGTTGGGGTATCAAACAGTTGCAGGATGGGTGTGCAGTATTTGGGGTAAGATTGTTAACAAGGGTAAGACAGGACAGAGGATAGTGTTTAAAGGGTGTGATACTCTTGTGTTTAACACAAGCAGTGTAACAAAATCAGGTTCACTAACAGGATGTGAGGGTACAACATAATATTAAAAAACAGACACAAAAAGCTGGAGTAACTCAGCGGGTCAGGCAGCATCTCTGGAGAAAAGAAATGGGTGACTTTCTGGGTCAAGACCCTTCTTCAGACTGACAATCACTCACCCGGAACGTCACCTATTCCTTTTCTACACAGATGCTGCCTGACCTGCTGAGTTACTTCAGCATTTTGTGTCTATCTTTGATTTAAACCAGCATCTGCAGTTCCTAGCTACACATGATGTTAAATAGACTGGGATCAGGCCAAAGGACCCTTCACAGTTCTTCAATAAAACCCTGGCTGTCCCTGCAGGTGAAGCGCATTTTTCACACGGTTGTCCTGTCTCAGTTCTACACGGCTAACCCCTATATTTTGTGACTGTAAAAAGGGGCACCTTTCAGCAGTCATCCTCTCAATTCGAAGGATCTTGGATGATTCCATGTGGGTGGTGGCACAATGGCACAGCGGTAGAGTTGTTGCCTTACAGCTCCAGAGACCCAGGTTCAATCCTGACTATGGGTGTTGTTTGTACTGTGACCGAGTGGGATTTGCCTGGGTGCTCCGGTTTCTTCCCACACTCTAAAGACGTTCAGGTTTGTGGGTTAATTGGCTTCAGTAAAATAGTAACTTGTCCTTGGTGTGTGTAGGATAGTGCCAGTGTATGGGGTGATTGCTGGTCGGCGTGGACTCGGTGGGCTGAAGGGCATGTTACTGCACTGTAAACCTAAGCTGAACTAACCTAAACCTCATTCTTGAAAACGCACATCAGCACAGGGTGCTTTGATGGAGTTAGGGGTGTAACAGGGTGTTTGTTGCAACAGTCAGCTGGAGGTTAACTGCTGATCTTTGACAGATGACGTGTTTGAAGAGAGTTCTGCCAGCTTGAACAGCAGCAGCGGGGACTGCGGTGAACAATCAAGTACTCCAAGCCGATCCAGGACTACAGAGGACCTGTTCGCCGCAATTCACAGGTATGGGTGCATTGATCAGAGGTTGAGGAGCAAGCTGGACAAACGTGGAGAAACGGGATATAGAAACATAGACATAGAAACATAGAAAATAGGTGCAGGACACAAATTACGGAGGATCTCTCCTGGACTACAAACACCACCACAGCAGTCAAGAAGGCCCAGCAGCGACTCTACTTTCTGAGGATCCTCAGGAAAAACAACCTGGAGGGGAAGCTGCTGGTGTCCTTCTACCGCTGCTCCATCGAGAGTGTGCTGGCGTACTGTATAACCACATGGTATGCCAGCTGCTCTGCAGCGGACAGGAGAGCCCTTCAAAGGGTCATCAACACCGCACAAAAAATCACTGGCTGCCCACTGCCTTCCCTGAAGGACATCTTCAGCTCTCGCTGCCTTGGCAGGGCAGCCAACATCCTGAAGGACCCTTCCCACCCTGGACACAACCTGTTCCACCTGCTGCCCTCTGGCAGACGTTACAGGTCTTTCAAAACTCGCACAAACAGACTCAGAGACAGCTTCTACCCCATAGCCATACGTGAACTTAACAATGCAAAATAAGTAATAACACTCACATTCAACTGAATGGTTCTACTTCAGCTGCTATTGTTATTTATCTGTAATTTTTTTAATATGTATATATTTTTATCTTTTCTTATATATTTAAAATTGCTCTTGTGAATCGCACCGTGGGATTGACTTTTAAATTTTGTTGTACCATGTGCAATGACAATAAAGAGATTCATTCATTCATTCATTCAGGAGTAGGCCATTCGGCCCTTCGAGCCTGCACCGCCATTCAATATGATCATGGCTGATCATCCAACTCAGTATCCTGTACCTGCCTTCTCTCCATACCCCCTGATCCCTTTAGCCACAAGGGCCACATCTAACTCCCTCTTAAATATAGCCAATGAACTGGCCTCAACTACCTTCTGTGGCAGAGAATTCTAGGGATTCACCACTCTCTGCGTGAAAAATGTTTTCCTCATCTCGGTCCTAAAAGATTTCCCCCTTATCCTTAAAATGTGACCCCTTTTTCTGGACTTCCCCAACATCGGAAACAATCTTCCTGCATCTAGCCTGTCCAACCCCTTAAGAATTTTGTAAGTTTCTATAAGATCCCCCCTCAATCTTCTAAATTCTAGCGAGTACAAACCAAGTCTATCCAGTCTTTCTTCATATGAAAGTCCTGACATCCCAGGAATCAGTCTGGTGAACCTTCTCTGTACTCCCTCTATGGCAAGAATGTCTTTCCTCAGATTTGGAGACCAAAACTGTACGCAATACTCCAGGTGTGGTCTCACCAAGACCCTGTACAACTGCAGTAGAACCTCCCTGCTCCTATACTCAAATCCTTTTGCTATGAAGCAAATCCTTTTGATATAAAGGAAACTCTGAGCAGTGGGGAAGATGGTAGAAGCCTCATGGACAAGGAAAATGGAGTGGGTTTAGTGCGAAGCCCTGAGAGTTGTGAAAGTGCCAAGTTAGAAAATACTGTGATCACACAACCGCTTATCGCGTCTATATTCCCTTCTGTTTCCAAGTGCACAATGCTGGGTAAACTTTATGCAACTCGCCAACTCTGTTGTCCACAGAAATCGTAGGATTATTTCCAGGGGACCAGTACAGGTCCTGTGAATCTCTCTACACATGTCCCACTCATTATCACAGCCTCCCATTTCTTTTGTCTGAACCAACTAACAGCTGGACGATACGATAGAACTTTAGTTATCCCAGGAGGGAAATAGATCTGCCAACAGTCATAAAACACAAGATACATGAAATTAAAGTGACGAGTGGAAAGGATTGAGGATGTGCGAAGATTGGGGAGGTGGGGGGGAAGGGGAGTCAGTCTACCCCACAATAGAAGATGGTGGAGTTTGTACAGTTTGGTAGACACAGGGAGCATGATCCCCTGTATCTTTCTGTACTACATCCTGGTGGGATCAGTCTATGGAACAACTAAGAGTCATGGAGGGATGCACTGTATTGTCTTTTTAACAACCTTTTGGAACGCAGATTCCCAGTAACTTTGCCCCTCCGAAATAGGTTGGAATGTCATGGAATCATGGACTCTGGGCTCATCAATTTTGAGCTGCGATTCCTGAAGTTTCACTCATTTATTGCATGAGTAGCAACCACGTTTTCCATTAGCTCCTGCCTACAGTGGCTTCAATACATCACCTTCCCTGCTTATCTTCATTCATTGTAAATGGATTTAATTATTTAAACACAATTCTACACTGTTGCCAGTTGGTCCCAAAACACCCTCGCTCAACATCCGCATTTCACAGACACTGGATTAAAACAGGGATGGAAGGAATGTGGGAGGGAACGGGACTGGGATCAAAAAGGTAAGAACGGGTTAGAAAGTAAGGCATAGAGGAGTCAAGGGAGTGATGGGAGCGCTGCAGACTCCATTGCTCAAGACAATCTGGGATAAAGTCAGGACTGTTTTTCTGTATTGTGATTTAAAAGGGGAAAGTAGTTAAAAGGACGTTAAAAGGAGGCAAAAGGAAAATTTGAAGAAGGGTCTCGACCCAAAACGTCACCCATTCCTTCTCTCCAGAGATGCTGCCTGTCCCGCTAAGTTACTCCAGCATTTTGTGTCTACCTTTGATTTGCACCAGCATCTGCAGTGGAAAATAGTCAGATATCAGGAAGTATAGAGGCAGGTAGTTTGAGATTGAGATTTTTTTAATGCTTTTTGTATGTTCCCGTCTTTCTCTCACTCCACGCAATTTTCAGCCTTCTTCCCTCAATCTTATTATCCCTCTGTAAGTATATCCCCATCCCTTATTTCCGCCTCCAATGCCCTCCCCTGCTCTCCGCCTCTGCTTCCCCTATCCATACTCTCCATGCTCTATTCCACTGTCCTTTCTCCACCTCCTCTCCCCCACTTTTATTCACCTTCCCTTCTCTCCCGCACTTTCCCCACCTCTCCTTTCACCAGTGTTGCTCTGTCGAGTGACTGATGATAGACACAAAATGTTGGAGTAACTCAGCAGGCCAGGAGGCATCTCTGGAAAGCAGGAACGGGTGAAGTTTTGGGTCAAAACCTTTCTTCAATCAGGGAAGAGGGAAATGAGAAATGGAAGGGTACAAAGAACATAAAAGGTGCGAAAAGAGCAGATCAAAGCAGACGATGATCAAGGAAATGTAGAAAGGTTCATTGTTGGAAGAGGTGAAGGTGACAACAAGGCATACAAAGTAAAATTAATCATGAGCACAGTCGGAGAACTATGGTGAGGTTGTGACGGAGAGAGAGGGAAAGCAAGGGTTACTTGAAGTTACAGAAATCAATATTCATACTGCTGGATTGTAAGCTGCCCAAGCAAAATATTAGGTGAATAATGATGTCCTTCACACTTTTAGGTCCAAGAGGAGGGTACTGGGCCGGAAAGATTCGGACGACGAGTTCAGCCGGACGCAGTCACCGTCGTCTCCGGTGACCCCGACCGGCTCGCTGGCCAGCCCGTGCACCCTGCGGCAGGCGGGCTCCATCCAGCGGAACCTGCGCAAGTCCAGCACCAGCAGTGATAGCTTCAAGGCGCTGCTGCTGAAGAAGGGCAGCCGGCCGGAGCAGAACTGCCGCATGTCGGCCACCGAGATGCTCAAGAGCTCGGACCCCAGGCAGCGTCCGACCGAAGCCGAGCAGGCCGTCGGGCGCCCGGCGGGCCAGCGGGGCCGCAACCCGCGGGAGGAGTGGGCTTCTCACGAAGGTCCGATGCCCAGAGGCGCGGGGCTGGGCGTCCGCTACGGGCGCTCCCGGACCCCGCCGTCGGCCGCCAGCAGCCGCTACAGCGCCCGGCTGCACCAGCACCGCCTCCACAGCAGCCCCATGTCCGTCATCCGTGAGGCCGAGGCCTGGGAGGCCGCCGATGATAGCCGGCGGCGCAGCGACGGAGACATCAGCGTCCAGAGGGCCGTGCCGACCAGTGAAGCCAATAAGCAGGAGAACCGGGACCCTCTTATGTCACCGTCTAGGTCGGCGGCACCGTGCGCCGCCATTATGACGCCAAATGTTGCCAGCCAGGACTGGGAGCCTATTACATCACCGTCAGGGGCAGCGGCGCAGGGCTCCGCCATTTTGACACCAGGCGTCAGCAGTCAGAACTGGGATCCACTTACGTCACCATCACAGGGTGCCGCCATTTTGACAGCGGGAGATGCCAAGCAGGACTGGGACTCATGAAGGACACAACAAAAAACACAAGGAGACTGATTCCACCCACTAGCTTTTCTGTTTTTGTTTATTTTCAAATTCCTCAGAGACCAAGCATTGGCACAAGCCAGCCAAGGAGAAGCCCACTGAATAGATATTTTAGTCTTTCTCTGCCTGGGCTACAACAGGGAGGACTGGCAATTGTATACTACCAGTAGTGTAGCAAGGCGTCCCTATGATGTGGTGCTGAAAGGATATCGTCTAAGTTTGTAGAGAAAATTGAAAAGACGCTGGGAATATGGGATAAAAGCAGGAATGGCAATAGCTTTGCTGTGGAAAGAGAAAGGCAGTTCAGGTCAAGGCATCTGTGTGGCACCCGTCCTGACATCATGAATCCATGGGCAAAGAGGCACTTTTTTTCAGCTGAAGAGAAGAGTTCCAGAATGGAAGGATGCAGTAGAAAGCCAATGTGACACTTGTGTCTTTTACCTACCTGGTGTGCAGATAAACAGGGAAAGATCTGGAAAGGAGAAATTACAAGATAAAAGGAAAGGGAGTCAGATATTTGAAGATGAATAGTGAAATAGGAGAAGCGAAATAGTAGAGAGAGAGAGAGAGAGAGAGAGAGCAGTGAGATGATGGGCTCGAGTACTCAGCTCAGACGACTGGGTTTTTTTGACGTGTTTCAGAGTTTTTTTGCGTGGCAGGTGGTTAATTCCGCTTGTGGGATTTCCTGAATGGAGCTGTGGAGGAAAGAATTACACTGTTAGCAAATGGTTGGATTGTGGGAGATCTGAGAAACTGGGCAGTGCAGAGGCAGATCAAAACAACATGACTAATCCAGTCTGTGACCGTTTGTAGTAGAAGAGAGGAAATAGTATGTCCTGGAAATGAAGGCTTAGTGTTGTGGTAATTTTGTTGAAGGTTTATTAATTTTAGATACTTGTAGCAGTTAGATGCAAAACATCTGTGCAGAGCCGTATTTTGCACATTTCATGGCTGCCGTACTTGGCTGTTAGACCTATCTGTGGCGTTATTTCAGACAGATGTGGTTGGCTTCGGTATTCCTAAGGTGCTGGAGTGTGGGGTGAAAACCTAGTGTGTGGTCAGCTGGAGTTGCATCTTCTAATTCCTTCTGAAAGGGCCAGCTCATAGTCAAGATGGCCTGGCCCATGTCTGTCGAGGAGGGAGGAGTGCCATGCTGTGCTTACCTGCCGACACACTGTGCCTTCAGTAGAAGACCTCAGCAGAGGAAGGAGGTGATAAACCAGCATCTGCAGTTCTTTCTTACACAAAAGGAGGTGAAGGATGCACAATAGGTGTCTACCAGGATCCCAATGTTTCTCCATCCACCCAAAACACAGTTGACCTACATTTCCCAGCACTCAGTGAAAAGTAGGAGCAATAGTTATATTAATGACGGCACTAGATAGACCGGCCCCAATTGCATCGGATGAGCCTGCTGTTCTGACCTCTGACCTGGGCTCCCTTGGCACAAAACAGGGATGTACGGTAACCCTTCACCAGCCGACACGCGCAGTGGGCCAGATCTTTACACACTGCGAGCTTTGGTTTCAATGCTGGAAACCTGCCACGTACACACCAGTTGGAGGACACTCCAGCTACAGAGTTGTGGAGGGATAGTTGCCCATGTACTGCAAGCAGAATTGGTGCACAATTCATGTTGTCCCACAAGATCTCGATGGATCAGTGATGACTGGAGGCTGGCTGTGCAGGCACTGTTCCACCCTGGCTCACTGTTGTGTGGTCTCTGCACCTACAACCCCCACTTCGTTCTCCAATATTCCCGCTTGATTTGAATCTCATCACCAATTGAAAAGCATCATACTGTAGGTGCTGGAAATGTAAATAAAATATGGGAGAATACTGGAAACACTCAGCAGGCCATGTAGCATCTGCAGAGGGGGAAGCTGGGGGGTGGGGCTAAGATAACCTTTCAATCCTTGAGGCAACCAATTGCTACTTAAATACAAGGTACTGTCCACCTGTTTGTTTGTCCCTCCACTACCCTATTCAAAGGGTTCCTCAGTCTCCTTATCTGTGCCTTTCTCAGAATCCATGACACGCACGCACTGTGTTAAGTGCCTTCTCCACACAGCAGTGGGAACCTGTCCCTTTGCTCTCCCCATCCCTTGCCTTTCCACCGGTCCCTAACACTGCAGGCTGCGTCTGAACAGGATGCCGTGGCTCACTGCTGACAGCTAGTGGCAGGTCATGGACACTGCAGCAGCCAAACGCAATGTCATCTCACTCTCAATTCGTCCAGGAAATTAGGCTAATTTGCACTGCATGGCATGGTTCTCAGCACAGATTGCGAGGCAATTTGACTGTGCCATCAAATACTCTGGTTGCTTTGGCATCAAATTCTGGCCTAGTCCTGAATCCTTAACTACCTACAGTGAATATCAAACAGACACAGAAGGGAAAAGTAATGCAGTATCATATTTTTTTAATCTAAATTGGCTGGCATAACATTGGAACTTTGCCGAGGTTAGCCTGAACATTGGCTTCAGCATGTTCCTAAAAATACCAATGTTGGGAGTGTGAGAGAGAGGAGGTTAGTGTGGAATTGAGCAGTGATGAATCCCTTGGTTAAACTGCCTCACTAACACTCAGTGGCTAAGTTAAATGTATACTCTCCTGGATAGGATGGCAAGGAGTGGCTATTATTAGCAAAGAGGAATAAATCAGAGAGGGAGGCTGGTTAATTGCTGTTTGGAACAGTTGTGCAGATATAAATATGATTTGAACATTCTGAATCCTGTAATACTTGCCGACACCCAGTTACCAAAGATAACAAGCATTTCCTAGAGAAACAAAACACCTGCAGTATTTTTCAAGTAAACTTCAAAGAGTTTATGCATGAAACTGCACATGGAGAGCCTTAGATATTAAACTAAAGGAAAACTCAGATATGAGATAAACACCAAAGGCAGGAACTTAATCAGACATCAAATAGAAAGAGATGTTTCCTGCTGCACACCCTTTATAAATTGTTTTTACGTGTACAAAGATTGTAAAATTGTCTCTTTTCGGGGGGGGGGGGATTCCTTTGTAAACTTTTTGGGGGGAATGTGTACATTTTAGCTATTTGGGGTTTTTTAAAGTTGAGAGTTTTTAGATTATTTATTTTAGTACAGAGGGAGATTGAAGTCTGCTTTTCCATCTTGCCTCTAATGTGTCTTGTGTTTGCTGTTATTGGGGAAGGAAGGAGAGGTGGTTAGAAGGGTTTACTTAATTCCCGTGGGAAATGCTCAAAACACTGCGGCCTTTTGACGTGCCCTGTTAATTTTGTAATCAGGATGCTGTGTTCTCAAATAAAGCAACATTTTCCTCTGAAGTAAAAACATTTATTCTTTCATCCATGTGACACATTATCAACATATTAAGTGTTCGGTGTTGGTTTGTTTCAGAACAAAATCTCTTCACTAATAGCTCAGATGGTAAATATTACTCTGTGTTTAAAAAAAAGACTTTCTGGCAATGCCAACACGACTGGTAGAGCTGTTCAAAAGGGAACTGCAGGTGCTGGAATATCGAAGGTACACAAAATTACTGGGGAAACTCAGCGGGTGCAGCAGCATCTATGGAGCGAAGGAAATAGGCGATGTTTCGGGCCGAAACCCTTCTTCAGACTCAGTGGCTAAGTTAAATGTATACTCTCCTGGATAGGATACTGGTAGAGCTGTTGCCTTGCAGCTCCAGAGACCTGGCTTCAACCTTGATCTTGAGTATGTCAGTATGAAGTTTGCACGTTCTTCCAGTGACTGTGTATTCCCCTAAGTGCTTCAACATCTGAAAGATGTGCCAATTGGTAGGTTAAATAGTTACTGTAAAATATCCAAAGTGGAGATGGATGGTAGGAGAATGAGAGCGTGTTATACACAATAGGTGCAGGAGTAGGCCATTCGGCCCTTCGAGCCCGCACCGCCATTCAATGTGATCATGGCTGATCATCCACAATCAGCACCCCGTTCCTGCCTTCTCCCCATATCCCCGCAGTGATGGAGAGAGGTAACCAGGGCACTGGGGAGAAGGAATGTTCCCATGAACTCCTTTACATGCATATGTCTCTGATAATGTCAACATTTGCTGCCCATCCCCAATTACCACTAAATTTAGGAGGCAGCTAAGGCTCAACCACAAAGGTGGGTCTTATGTCACATTCATCCAGATCATGTAAGGTTGGTAGATTCCCTTCCCTGAAGGACCTTGATGAACCAAATGTAGACAAAAATGCTGGACAAACTCAGCGTCTATGGAGTGAAGGAATAGGTGACGTTTTGGGTCGAGACCCTTCTTCAGACATTGGTGAACCAAATGTTTTCATTTAAGAGATTGCACAGGTTTCATTATTGATCTTATTAACATTAGCCTTTTTACCCCAAATGCAATTATTTTTAGGGAGATTCAAACTCACGTTATTTGGATGGATTGTCAGGATGTTACTTTGTTCTCTCCTACTTTCTGCTTCAAATTTCTCAATATGCCACATCCATTAGTGGGGCATTGGCAGAGCATCAGCCAATATTGAATGCTCAAGACAGTAAATCCACGACCTTTAGACGTCACCACCCAGAGCCTCATTTTAGAGAGGTAAAGGGATTTAGTGAGGAAATTCAAGGGCTGAAGGCAGTGCTTGCAACTGGTTGATCCTACAGATACTTAAACAGCATTCATGGTAAATGCTTCCATTTTTTACTGATAATTGGAAGAAGCCTAATCGGTTAATAATTTTAGCGACACAGCCCTGATTTGGCCATTTCTTTGTTGTTAAGGTTCAATCTATGGATGAATATGATAAAGTCACACAACAGTCAGATCAATCATGGATGGCAATTTCATTTTTGAGGGACTAGTGAATCAGATAGGTTTTGGTTCCATGATCCCTAAACTGACATGTTATCCTGTTAACATACAATTTTGACAAAAATCAATTTTAGACTGGTCTAAATTTTAGACTGCCCCATTCAATATAGAAAAAGAATTGTCAACCCAATTCTAATAGGGGTGATCCATCAGTGGAATGGATAACATCAAATTAGCCTGAAACTTCTCCTCTTGGAGGTCATATCCATAAGTTTGCAGACATAACAAAAATTGGTGGTGTGGATCGTGAGGTAGGTTGTCAGAGATACAAAAGGATGGATCAGTTGTAAATCTGTGTGGAGAAATGGCAGATGGAATTTAAACCATGCAAGCATGAGGTGGTGCATTTTTGGAGATCAAATGTAAGAGGAAAGTGTACATTGAATGGTGTGAGGATTGATTCACAGAGGGATCTTGGGGTTCAAGTGCATAGGACTTTAAAAGTGGCAACAAAAGTGGACAGGGTGGTAAAGAAACCGTACATGCAGATTGGTTACCTTCATCGTTTGGGGCATTGCTTACGAAAGTTGCCAAGTCACATTGTATGTGTATAGATGTTTGGTTAGGTGACATTTGGAGCATTAGGTGCAGTTATGTTTGACAAATTACAGGATGTGGAGGGTGTAGAAAGGATTCATCAATATTTGATTGGAATGGAGAATGATTTGGCAAATTTTCTTTTTTTTTCTGTTGCGTTGGAGGTGGTAATAGTGACCTAATAGAAGTATATAAACTTATAAGAGGCAAAGGATGGCGAAGATTGTATCTTTATCCCAAGGTGGAAATGTCAAATACCAGATGATATGTATAAGGCAAGAGGGGAAAAGTTTAAAGGAGATTTGCAAGGCAAGTTATTATTACACAGAGAGTGGTAGAGTTTCCTTTAAAGTATTGTTAAAAACGATGTAAGTAGGATCTCAGAAAGATCAGATGTTGTTCAGAATGTTGCTTAACCTTGCTCAGAAGGTAGAACTCCTAACCAGACTATCGGTAACAAAGCAATGTTGAAATGCTCTTTCCAGAGCAGACTGTCCAAATCCCGTCCTACTATGATGCTTAGTTGATCAGAATCCAAAGCAGGAATTGAACCCGAGGACTTCTGGTCAAGTCACAACAGCAAGGTGAATTATAAAGGTAACTTGCACTTGTGAATTGTCGTTAATAATAACAGCCTAAGTTGCTTCATGGCAATGTCTTCAGACGTAGGGGCAAGTACTAATCAATTCATCAAAGGCTGGTCAAATAATCCAGTTATAAGGAGCTTTTAAAATGAGGAATGAGAGGTGGAGAGTTTTAGAGGGAGTAGTCATGGCAACCAAAGTTGGAGTAATCATGAAAAAGGCACTCCAGCGCCTTCTCCTTCACAGAAATTTAGAGATTCAGCATGTCACCAATACTCTTAACAAACTTTGACAGATTCCGTGTAGAAAGTATCCTGACACAACCCTCCCCTCCATCAAAAGATGGTAGGATTTATCATCAGGGAGCCTAGTGCCTGGGCCATGCTCTTTTCACGGCTACTAGCGGACATCAAGTTCAAGTGAGTTTATTGTCATGTGTCCCTGTATAGGACAATGAAATTCTTGCTTTGCTTAAGCACACAGAAAATAGTAGGCATTTACTACAAAACAGATAAATGTGTCCATATACCATGATATAAATATATACACACATGAATAAATAAACTGATAAAGTGCAAATAGCAGAAAGTGGTTATTAATCAGAGTTTTGTCCGAGCCAGGTTTAATAGCCTGATGGCTGTGGGGAAGTAGCTATTCCTGAACCTGGTTGTTGCCGTCTTCAGGCTCCTGTACCTTCTACCTGAAGGTAGCAGGGAGATGAGTGTGTGGGCAGGATGGTGTGGGTCTTTGATGATACTGCCAGCCTTTTTGAGGCAGCGACTGCGATAAATCCCCTCGGTGGAAGGAAGGTCAGAGCCGATGATGGACTGGGCAGTGTTTACTACTTTTTGTAGTCTTTTCCTCTCCAGGGCGCTCAAATTGCCGAACCAAGCCACGATGCAACCGGTCAGCATGCTCTCTACTGTGCACCTGTAGAAGTTAGAGAGAGTCTTCCTTGACAAACCGACTCTCCGTAATCTTCTCAGGAAGTAGAAGCGCTGATGAGCTTTTTTGATAAATGAGGCACAGAAGCTTGAAGTCGCACACCACGAGGTCCAGAAACAGCTACTTTCATACAACTATCGGGTTCTTGACTCATCCCAGTCTTAATCCTACCTGGTAACGGAACATTATGGACCACCTCTTGCACTAATGTGGATTTGCTTTTTATTCTAATTGCAATTTACACTAATGTCCTGCCTTTTTGCAATTTTTTAAAGAAGTTTTGTGTAATTTATGTATAATCTGCTTTTGTGTGTTTATCTGAGACTATGTGCCTGTAATGCTGCTGCAAGCAAGATTGTCATTGTACATGTACCTCATTGTACTTGTGCATATGGCAATAAACTCAACGAATTAAACTCAGGGATGACAAACAGCCCCGATTTAGAGAATCTCGGAAGATTTTAGAGAATACTAGACCAAGTGCAGACCCGTTGGGTCTGTTTCCCCAACGCGCATTTGCGGGGGGGGGAGAAGGATTTGATTAAAAATGTGTACATAAACACGACAAAATTTAATCAGGAGTGGATACTTAGAATGAAAAGTGAAATCTCTACCGAAATGGAAAAAATCTCGGCGATTCTGCGTCTGGTGTCGGCGTAGCAACGAATCAAAGGCGGAAAGGCGGCCGGCAGGCAGCCGGACGGACGGACAGCGGCAGCCACAGACTTTTATATAATAATAGATAGATAGATGGATTACAGGGATGCAGAGGAGCCCTAAACCTCAAACATAATGATGAAAATCTTAAAAGTCAAGGCTTTGGTGAACCAGAAGTCAATAAAGGTGATAGATGAACAGGACCTGGTGCACACTAGGACAAAGACAGCAGAGTTTTGAATGTGTTTGTGCATGGAAGGTAACACAAAGAAAGCCAGTGAGGAGTATGTTGAAATAATTTAATTTTGAGGTCTCAATAGCAGGAATACTCAGAAAACAAAAAGAAAACTAGCCGCAGTAAAACTCAGCTCTAAATGTGCACCTGCATTTTTTATTTGACAATACAAGCAACATAAATATAATTCATCTCACAATTGCTTTTTAGAATGTAATTTTGAAAGTAAAATGGCCTAATCAGACTACTATTGGCAGAGCAAAAATATACATACAGATATGGCTTTCATGACATAAATTAAGCAATACCAACAGCAAAATTCCAAACAGCCAAATGTGAACTGAAATGCCTGGAAAGCACAAATACTTTATAAATAAAAAGTGAATTAATTATTTCACAGTGACTGTGAGAACAGGATTGAATGAGGGCTGTGAAGATGTTGTACACAGTTTCATGTGGCAAGGTCTGAATTAGACGCGGCCCAGATGTATCACTGAATATTTGAAGTGTCGATCTGTGTGGAATTGTTAAACACTGCATTTACTCCATCTGTGAAAATATATCTAGCTGGATTTGTCCCTCGCACAAAGCAAGATGGTTGCGGTTGTTGGAGGTCAATCACCCCACTTTCAGGACGTCACAGAAGATCCTCAGGGTTGTCTCCTAGGGTCAACCATTTTCAATTGCTTCATTTAAGACCTTCCCTTGTCACATTCAAGGTTGTAGGTATTCATTCATAACCAGCAGTGTTCAGTTGGCAACTGATCAGATAATGAATTTGTCTATACCCATTGGCAGCAAGGCTTGGACAACCCATCAGGCTCAAGCTACTAAATGGTAAGTTGCATTCACATAGACAATGATCTCTAATAAGCCAGGGTCTAACCATCTACTCTTGATATTCAACAGCAGTTATGGTGTACCAACGATAAAATGCACTGAAGCGACTTGTCAAGACTTCTTTACCAACACCTGCCAGTCTCTACAGTTTTGGATAAGGCTGCAAGTGAAAAATAATTGTGTTCCTTCAACCTTAAGTTGCTTTGAGAGACTGCTTCTAAGATGCTCGTAATAGTGGGGGGGACAGAAACAAAAATTAGAGAAGACGACTTGCATTTTAGTGGCGTTCACATCTTCCTAATGTTTCAGAGTCAATGAAGTTCAGTCACAATGTGTCACTCAATGTGTGCAGAGCAAGCTCCCACAGACAGTAATAATGTAGTTGATAATTATGTTGATGTTAACTGAGAAATAAAGATGCGTCAGGCTTCCAAGATAAGTCAGGGTTCCCCTATCCTTCTTGAAAATAGTATCTCAGGATCTTTCCATCAGAGAGAAGCTTGGTTACATACTTTACACTTTAGATGTACCAGACCGTGTCACATGGAGCAGCACAAGTTTATTGGTGAGATATGAATCCATAACCTTTGACATTTGTCAGATTTGCTATAGATGACTGGAAGAGCAATCGGTGAGATGACAGACTGTCTGCGCCTCAACAGATGTGGGGAATCTTGGCGGTCCAACAGTTTTGGTTACACGTTGCCAGTGGCTTGGAGGAAAGAGTGCCAGCACGGGTCTCGATGTGCAAATAGACACAAAAAGCTGGAGTAACTCACGGGGCAGGCAGCATCTCTGGAGAGTAAGAATGGGTGACGTTTCGGGTCGAGACCCTTCTTCGGTGTGCAGGAGCTTTTTGGACTCTGACAGAATTTAATACTAATGACTAGCAAAATACTTATTGCTAGTCATGGAACCCACTTGAGTTGATGAGCTTTAAAAAAGTGCATAATCTTAGAGAAACAAAGTTAATACATACAGGATACCAATAATATATTTTCCGTGGTCTAATCTTTGATGCCATTGTGATTAGTTTACGTTGGTGACATCCTTCACCGTTGCATAATAGATTTCCTCAGTTTCAGTTGGTGCTGCGTTTGTGTTGGTGACAGTGGAGGCTGGTGGGCGAAAAGGATTATAAGATTTCCACCTTTAGTGTAGGCAGGAGGAGTCATGGCTAACATAGCCAGTGCCAAGGAGGGACTGACTAGCCATACTGGACAACATATTAGATAGAGTTGGTGCATGTGAGTATGTTAAGGGTTATTGTGGTTATTATTAAGGTTTCAAAGGTCTTTTATTGTCACATGTACCAGTTAAGGTACAGTGATATACGAATTACCATACAGCTATACGAAAAAAAAGCAACAAGACACACAACTACATAAAAGTTAAACATCCACAGTCCTCTGTGATGGAAGGCAAAAAAGTACAATCTTCTTCCTCTTTATTCTCCCGCGGTCGGAGCAGTTGATCCATCCGCCGAGGTGATCGAAGCTCCCGCGTTGGGCCGATCGAAGCCTCCGTGGCTTGGAGTTCCCGAAAACAGTCTCTGACCAGAGACCGCGGGCTCCGTGATGTTAAGTCCGCAAGCACCCATGGTTGGAGCTCTGAGGTCAACCCTGGCAAAGGGATTGCGGGCTCCATGATATTAAAGTCCCGTAGGCTCCCCGCGGTGGAGCTCGCAAAATCGGTCTCCAGCAAAGACCGCAAACTCCTCAATGTTAGTCCACAGTGAGGATGGAGATATGATACTGAACAAAAAAAATCGCCTCTCCGTTGAGGTAAGAGACTAAAAAACTTTCCCCCAACTCCCCCTCCCCACCCTATACATAAAACAAGGTAAAGAACGCTATAAACATACATTTACATACAAGCTAAAGAGCACAAACATACATTTAACACATACAATTAAAACACAAAGCAGGAAAGGACAGACTGATTGTTGGCGCCACTTGGTGGTTCATTGTGGGTTTTATGAGCAAGGGCAGCATTCACTGCTCATCCTTAATTGCTCTTGAGAAAATGATGGTGAGCTGGCTCCCTGACATGCTGCCGTCCTTCTGGTGAAGGTGTCCCCACAAGGCTGTTTGGACAGATCCAGGATTTAAAGGTCTGGTGATCTTTTGATAAATCAGGATTGTGTGTGCAACAGAACAGGGATATATATGGCTTCTCACACACTGTTTGGGAGTGTGAGTCGACCAATCGGCCCCTCAGACCACTCAATTCCTTGCCTTTGCTGCATACGCCAAGTATGACGTCTTCACCAAGAATGAGCAAGAATCAATAGAGATGGAAGAGGGGAAGGAAAAGCTTTTGGGAATATTAGCTCCCTGGTTGGTTCCCTTTTAGCCACAATAAGGTGGCGGATCTGGTCGGTGAATCTGGTGGTGAATCTGTGGAATTCTCTGCCACAGAAAGCTGAGGAGGCCAAGTCAATGAATATTTTTAAGGCAGAGATGGATAGATTCTTGATTAGTACGAATGTCAAGGGTTATGGGCAAAGGCAGGAGAATGGGGTTAAGAGGGAGAGATAGATCAGCCATGATTGAATGACGGAGCAGACTTGATGGGCCTAATTCTGCTCCTATCACTTATGACATGACCTTACATTATGGTGGATTAATTTGGCATCTGCAGAATGAGTTCAATACAGTGGATGGTGGAAATACAAAACAGAAAATGTCTAAAATAATCAACACGGCTGCATTGCACCTGGCCTGCTGAGTTTGCCCAGGACTTAACACTCATCCTTTTGCACGGGGTGTGGGTGAACTAAGGCTTTGGCTCTCCAAGAGTTAAAGCCACTGTGGGGTGTGGACAGAGTGGGGGTACTCGAGGCTTGGGGAGAAGAGGATGCAAGTAGGAAGGGAAGAGCTATGGAGAGTTGGTGGACAAACTTGAAGGTTGTGGTGGGATTTTGGTGGGTTGAAAGTCAGACAAGGCTGGGAGGAGGACACGTGAGGAATTAAACAATAGTGTGGCTCTTTGGGCAGTGAGAACAGCCAAAACAACAACAACAACTTACATTCACTCATTGCCTTTAACGTTGACGTCCTAAGGCACTTGACAACAGGGTTATCAATGACGTCACCTGTAGCACTGCAGGCTAGTTGCACCCATCCTCAAGTGACAAATCAATGCAAGAGCTCCTCATGACTGGGGTTCTCAGAAGTTCCTACAAAGGACTGGCACAGGTGCAATGGGCTAAATGGCCTCTCTCTGCTGTGTTTCTTTTTTTGACTGGGGATGAAATAAAAACTTTTGTCCAATGTTTCCAAAAGTGAAACATTTGTTCCTATCCCCTGAAAGTTGAACATATTTCAAGAGGCTCACTTCGTGATGTGGAAAAAAGCAACAGAACTACACCTAATGTTGAATTACCAGAACATCCATTTGCAAAATCTGAAACTATCGAATAAGTGAAAACTGCACACCGGCATAATTGTAAAATTGCACTGCCAGGTTCTTACTAACTTCCATATAGAGAAAGTTACTCATGCAGCAGAAACATTTACCCAAAGATTTCAGTTTATATTAAAACAAACAATAAAGGTAGCAGTACTATCTGATAGACCAGTCCAATGGAAATCCAGGGCACAAAGTGAGGAATAAAGGAACGAGGGGAAGTTACAGATGGGATGCAATCTCAAAGTAGGGAAGATGTTACCCAGTGCTCTTTACACATAGTTACCAATACTTGGAGCAGGCAGCCCTGAGCAACTGAGCCCAAAATGTTGGAATTGTTCTGAAAAAGTACTTTGCATTTCAAAAAGAGTACGGTCATGCATCAACTTTGATGAAAAGAATGTGTAGGGAGACCTTCCACCTCCTCCATCTGCTTCAGCTTACGTGTCCAGGTAAAAGATATTCACAATTGCCCCGATGGGTGGGACATCCAACTGGACGTGTGACTGAAGCTTTGATTTGACTCATGTGGGTGAGCCATTTGAACCAAACAGTGTCTGTTCTGAGCCACGATCGCCACTCCTCCAACCTACATTCCACCCTACCAAGTGGCGAGGTGGTATAGCCACATCTTGCAGATTGAACTATTGAATATGTAATGCTCCCACCTCTTCTCAAAAACTGATATGTGTTCACCAACGCTGCAGAGCATATTCCTTGGTACAATTCCGTTGGCATCTTGGTTGAAGTGACTCTCACAGGGAGTAAGCCAATGGCCAGCGATAATAAATGGAGAGTAATGTGTTCTGATCGTGAGGCAATGTCTCTGTCAGGATTGATAAAGCAGGTCACGCAGAAACTGAACCATTGTGCTTCATGAAGACAGTTTCCCTTCCTTCCCCATTGTGGGTGGATATTACATGATGATGTCGTAGACTCTTCCCACTCTTCCCAGCCATTCCCGGACAGCCTGACGAACGCGGATGTCGGTTACGTGACAAGTGAGCTGGCTGATACTCGGATACACTGAAGGCTGCAGTGCTGTGAAGGTTTGATCTGGGAGTAGCTGGATTTGGTTGAGGATAGTCAGTATCATATTGGTCCATGCCTATAATTGAAAAGCTATTTTAGTGAGACCACAACAATTTGCCTTTAGATTACGATTACATAGTGAATGTCGCAGGACACTTTATAGCATTGTTATCAAGAACATAAGAAGATAGAAAATGCCAGTAGGAGTAAGTAATTTGACCCCTAAAGAACGCTCAAACTTCAATAAGACTGCTCCTTATACAAAAAAAACCTAGAGCAGTGGAGTAACTCAGCGGGTCAGGCAGCATCTCTGGAGAACATGGATAGACGACATTTCAGAAAAAGGGTTCTCCCATTTAAGGGCGAGTTGAAGAGGAATTTCTCCTATGAGCATTGTGAATCTATAGCATTCTCTACCCCAAAGAGCCGTAAAGCCGAATCATAATACATTCAAAGCAGATTTGTGATCTCATGGAGTTATTAAGGATTTATCAAGGAATTAGGAGATTGAGAACCTCATGACCTGGTTTATCGCAATGTCAGCAAGTCAAAGGAGTTAGTGATCAACTTCAGGAAACAAAGTGGTACACATTGATGGCGTCAAGGTAGAGATAGTTGAAGTTCCTAGGAATAAATATCACCATTTTATCGGGATGCATCACAGCATGGTTTGGAAACAGCTCCATCCAAGACACGTCATGCTGCTTCGGCAAGGCCACCCGCATAATCAAGGATGAGTCTCACCACAGTCACTTCCTCTTCTCCCCTCCACCATCAGGCAAGAGGTATAGAAGCGTAAGAACGCACACCTCTAGATACAGGGACAGTTTCTTCCCAGCTGTTATCAGACAACTGAACCATCCTATCAACAACTAGGACTATCTTTAATTGGACCTCCTACTGGACTTTATTTTGCACTAAACGTGATTCCCTTTATCATGTATCTAACACTGTGGATGGCTCAATTGTAATCATGTATTGTCTTTCTGCTGACTGGTTAGCAAGGTCTTTTCACTGTTCCTCGGTACACAATAAACTTAACAAAATTAACGACATTTGCATAGCCTGGCGGGCCTTGCTGTTTCCCCACACTGGAAAGCCTAACATGGGCAGGACCTACACAGTGAATGGTAGGGCTCTGGGAAGTGTTGTAGAGCAGTGGGATCTAGGAGTGCAGGTACATAGTTCCTTGAAGGTAGAGTCACAGGTAGATGCGGTGGTCAAAAAGGCTTTTGGCACATTAGCCTTCATCAATTAGAGTATTGAATATAGAAGTTGGTTCAAGTTCAAGTTCAAGTGAGTTTATTGTCATATTGCAGTTATATAAGACATATTGCAGTTATATAAGACGTAGGTGAGGCCGCATTTAGAGCATTGAGTTCAGTTCTGGGCACCATGTTATAGGAAAAATGTTCTTAAGTTTGAAAGGGTGCAGAGAAGATTTACAAGGATGGTGTCAGGACTAAAGATTTTAAGTAAACCAGAAAGGTTAAGCAAGCTGGGACTCTTTTCCCTGGAGCACAGGAGGATGAGGGGTGAACTTATAGAAGTGTATGAAATCATGCGCGGAATAGATCGGGTGGACGCACAGAATCTCTCGCCCAGAGAGGGGGAATCGAGAACCAGAGGTATCGGTTTAAGGTGAAAGGAAAAAGGAATCTGACAGATTACTTTTTCACACAAAGGGTGGTATGTGTAACAAGCTGCCAGAGGAGGTAGTTAAGGAGATAGTTAAGGCAGGTACTATGGCAAGTTTAAGAAGCAATTAGTCAGGTACATGGATAGGACAGGTTTACAGGGACATTGGCCAAACGCAGGCAAGTGGGACTGGTGTAGCTGGGACATGTTGGTTAGTGAGGGCTTGTTTCCACACTGCATCACTCTATGACTTACCTGCATCTGGCCCTCGGTATCCCGCATGGAGACATTCTGGCAGCTGGCGGTGGAGCCGGAGCGAGGTCTCCTCTCCTGTCGGAGCAGCTCGGCGCCAGCGCTGAACGAGTGCCTCATGCGGCCCTGGTCGAGCAGTTGCTGGGGCCGCTGCAGTGGCGAGTCGGGACCCCTGCCGTTCGCTGAAGATGCTGCCACCGACTCCCCCTTGCCTGGGTTCTGCTGCTGCTTCCTCCTCTTGTACTCCAGCACCAGCTTGCCGATGGTGCGGTCAGTGGCGATGGTGTAGATCCTGCTGCCTGCGCTCTCCCACCACTCCTTCCTGCGGCCTAGCTCGGCCTTCTCCTCCTCGGGCCCAGGGCTGCCCGGGTTGCCAGGCAACGCCGCCGGCTCTGCCTCCACCTCTGTTCCGACCAGCGGTGGGTGCCCGGCCCGCGGCCGCCCGCCCTCCTCCGACAGCGGCGTCGTCGTCGTCTCCTTGCCCGATGCCGACGGGCTGCTGGAGCCTTCGGATGGGCAGGAGGGGAGGAAGAAGAGCGGGTCACCGCGGGTGGCCGGCGGCTCGTCGGTGCTGCTGCCGCTGCAGCTCTGCAGGTCGAGGTGTAGCTGGATGTAGTTGTTGCACACCTCCAGGCACAGCTTGTGCAGCCGCCGCACCAGCCAGGCCCAGTCGGCGTTGCTGCCCGGCTGGATGCTGACGGACGCGATCCGGGCCCTCCACCGCCGCTTCTCCTTCCCCCTGGGCGGGCTGACCTGCGCCGTCTCCTCGAAGATGTCCTCGTCCTCCGAGGAGCACGGCCGCGACGAGTCCGAGCTTGGCTCCTCGTCATCCTCCTCCTCCGCCTCGTACAGGATCCGCTTGACCTGCTCGGCCGTGATGTGCTCCTGGTTGGTCAGGATGGCGCAGATCAGGGCCTGGAAATAGATGCCGAAGCTCATGGCCGACTGGCGGTAGAGGTTGGCCGCCCCGCCCACCCCCGACACCTTCATCAGCAGGTACTTCAGGCCGGGCCGGGTGTCAAACTCGCGGGCCGTCCTGTAGGAGTCGAGCAGCAGGTCGAAGATGACGGCCAGGTTCTGCATGGAGATGTACCTCAAGAAGCCGGCCGGCCTGACCTCTCCAAAGGCCACGGTCCGGTCCGGAGCATCACTGGGCGTGGGACCTTTGACAAACTCTTCCAGCAGCACGTCGTACAGGTTCTGGAGCAGCACCTGGTGGGATAACAAACTGACCACTATGGTGCGGAATGGGATTCTGTGGATTAAAAGAGAGGATTAGACATAGAAACAAGCTGAACCATTTGAGGCAGATTTAGTGTTAATCAGGTAAGTGTTTCTGCGTACACTGTATAGAAGTCATAGCCTTAAAAACGACTTGCAGGTTCTACAGCAATACCTGGTGGGATGCAAGCCTATAGGGTGATTTCACTAAAGGTCACTGGAGCGTAGCTCCGCACCCACGTGACCGAAAATTTTAACTGGAGTACATGCGTCACTTCCGGTACATGTTAGTGAATGGGAAAACACGCACTTTCACACCCGTTAAAAACATTGAAAACGGCCCGTTTTTGAGCTGCAATTAACTGTACCAGTCGGGGTGACCGTGAGGCACATCTGCCTAAATTTACAGTCCAAAAAAAAGATAGAAACTAAGATAAATTCAAGAGGGAGCTGAAGGTGTTAAAACAGCGGATGTTGTTAGCGGACATTTGCCGTGGAGATTTAAAGATCGAAAATATCGGGAATTATCGCGTTTGCTCGCTGCATTTCATCAAAAGTAAGGCATTATTGACTTTTTATCTTTATTCATTTGTTATATGAAAAGTATTAAAAGTTAAAAATCCGTCAGTAAAATTGCAAAATCGCCCATGGTTCTCAGGTGGGTTTTAACATGCAAAATGAAAATGCTTCTGAAGCTCCATTTACCATTTAAATAATCGTAAACTATCAAAGCGTTTTGAAATAAATTTTACTGAGATGCAAGCTAAGGAATGGGAACGCCATGCACGTGCAACAAGAAGAGAGTATTAAAGCAGATTTGGTTGCAGCTCAAGCATCTATAGCTCTGCAAGTTGATGGCGTTCTTGTGCACATTGTCTATCCTGCTCACAGTGGGTGCCCAATCAGGATTGTTGACATCATTCCATGCTGCAGGCTTGTCTGTTATTAGATGATAAATAAATAAATAAGTAGTTTGGGTGATTGTGCAGGCTTTAAACAAGAAACATTGAGAAATATATATTTGGCAAATAATAAAATGTCCTGCTTTTGTCCAAAATAACAGCTGACAATTATCCCATTCCTTAGCTTGCATCTCAGTAAAATTTATTTCAAAACGCATTGATAGTTTACGATTATTTAAATGGTAAATGGAGCTTCAGAAGCGTTTTCATTTTGCATCAACTTGCAGAGCTATAGATGCTTGAGCTGCAACCAAATCTGCTTTAATACTCTCTTCTTGTTGCACGTGCATGGCGTTCCCATTCCTTAGCTTGCATCTCAGTAAAATTTATTTCAAAACGCATTGATAGTTTACGATTATTTAAATGGTAAATGGAGCTTCAGAAGCGTTTTCATTTTGCATGTTAAAACCCACCTGAGAACCATGGGCGATTTTGCAATTTTACTGACGGATTAACTTTGAATACTTTTCATATAACAAATGAATAAAGATAAAAAGTCAATAATGCATTACCTTTGATGAAATGCAGCGAGCAAACGCGATAATTCCCGATATTTTCGATCTTTAAATCTCCACGGCAAATGTCCGCTAACAACTTCCTCTGTTTTAACACCTTCAGCTCCCTCTTGAATTTACCTTAGTTTCTATCTTTTTTTTGGACTGTAAATTTAGGTAGCTGTGCCTCACGGTCACCCCGACTGGTACAGTTAATTGCAGCTCAAAAACAGGCCGTTTTCGATGTTTTTAACGGGTGTGAAAGTGCGTGTTTTCCCATTCACTAACATGCACCGGAAGTGACGCATGTACTCCAGTTAAAATTTTCGGTCACGTGGGTGCGGATCTACGCTCCAGTGACCTTTAGTGAAATCACCCTATACAGTTGAATGGGATTCTATGGATTAAACAAGAGGTTTAGACAGTGTTCTAGATATATGGAATAAACTGCCCAAGGAAACGATGGGGGCAGATATGATTACAACGTTCAAAAGACATTTGGATGGTCCATGGATACACGGATAGGAATGAATTGGAGGGATACAGGCCAATGCAGGCTTATGAAATTAGGTAGGCAATTGGTTGACATGGATGAGTTGGGCCATGCTGTATAATTACATGCACACTGCAACAAGTATGCTGTATAATTACATGTCACTGCAACGGCATGCATATGTATCTGTGTGCATGTGCTAATATATATTTGTGTGATTTGAGACAAATTGAGAGTGAAACAGGTGTGTGCGAGAGTGTTCCTGTGTACATAGAAGTCCTGGGCATACATCTCAGAAACAGCCCTTTCGCCGACCAATAGTGAATCATTTCAATCTGATTCTCTGCTCATTTCATAGGTAAATGTAATAAAAACTGGAAACACTCAGCAGGTTGAGCAGCATCCGTGGAGAGAAGAACAGAGTCAACAGTTCAGGATTGGTGGCCTTTCATCATCTTGAAACATTGGCCCTGTTCCTGGGCAGCTTTTCTGTTTGATTTGTTTTTTTAAATTTTAGTTTTCTTTAGTATTTTGCTTTTGGCTTGGTCACAGAACAGGTATTGAAATGTGGAACGAGATAGCATAAATAAGACAGTGAAATTAAACTGGAGTACTTACCCTATTTTCCTGATGGTTGTCAGCCATGAGAGAAAAAATGAAGCAAGAAGATAGATTAGAACAAGGAAACTGGAGCACTATTACACACTGGACACCAACAGCAGGTTACACACAGAGCTCAGGAGAAGGTTGGAAAAAGGGGCCTCCAAAGTGAAGATAAAACTCTGGCCGCTGGGAACAAGTTAAACTTTTGCAAATGTGGAATGATTAAACATGACATTGCGTTTATCCATTAGCCTTTAGGGATGATCAAACATTTTGGTCAGAAATTCAATACATGGATTTACAAGGAAACGGCATCAAGGTTCATCCTTGGGTATCCACGGAAGATTAATGTAATGGTCGGGAGGGAGGATTACATGTTGAACAAAGGGAAAAGCTGAGATCACAGGACAACTGGCAAAATTGCAAATGCGGTGGGTCTACAATGAAGCATGTCGCTCTGTAATAATGATGAAATCTTGCATCTTTGAAATTTTGGAGATTAAATATGAATGGTTACATTCAAGGTCCGAAGTTTTGGCAAATTAAATAATTAGGGTGGTAAATATGAGGTAAGATGAATATAAGAGTGGAGGGGAGAGGGCTCTGGTGGAAGGGAGTCGATGCTAAGGATAAACCAGGAAGCAGAGCAGGAAAATGACTGGATGAAAATGGCCAGATTATGTCAAGGGGGGACAGATTGTACAAATTAAAAAAGCATTAACAAATAGGTTTGATCAACAGTAAACAGAGCTAAGACAAATAGGACAACAGTAAAAAAGATAAATCTGAACTGAAAAGTGGACAGGCTCTTCACGGTCAAGGGTAGAGAAACATAGAAAATAGTTGCAGAATCAGGCCATTCGGCCCTTCGAGCCATTCAATATGATCATGGCTGATCATACAAAATCAGTACCCAGAAACCTGAAGTACAAGACTAGGATGTCCTTGTGCACTGGTCACTGAGGACAAATATGCAGCATGCAATTAAGACAAATAGTACCTTAGGCTTCTCAACAAGAGGATTTGGGTTCAGCAGCAAATTTTACAGGACCCTGACAAAACTGAACCTGGAGAATCATATGCAGTTCTGTTAACTTTACATGATATAGGACATACTTGCTATAACAGGATTGCAACAAAGGTTCACCAGGCTGATTCCAGGATGGTGGGACTGCCATGTGTGGAAAGATAAAGTCTGCTATATTTGTATTCACAAGAGCTTAACACAATAGATGTGTCGAGAATGTTACCCTGGCTGTGGTGTTGAGTACAAGGATGTCACAGGCTCGTATTACAGGAGGAGAAATTTAAGACTGGGACGAGGACTGGGACTCTGTGATGAAACTGGAATTTTATTTCTCCAGAGAAGCTGGAGAGGGCAAGCTACTGAATATATATGTAAGGAGATAGATATATTTCTAGATACAAAAGGCGACTAGTGCTTCTGGGACATGTTGGCTGGTGTGGGCAAGATGAGCTGAAGGGCATGTTTCCACGCTGTATGACTAGGAGGCCTGGGAAAAGCAAGAACATAGTATTGTGTAGAAGGATCATGCATGGTGATTCTGAACATTGGAGCCGGCTCAAAGGAATAACTGCCCTCTGTCCATGTTTCTATGAAACCATTCATTATGATTTATTCCAACTTACAGGAGATCGAGGAAGAATGTTTATTGATTGGGAATATAGGCCAAAGGCTTGCTAGCCCATTACTCCCCACCCCTGCTGCCTCAACTGAACATATCCTTACCTTCTCTGAGTGTGACCATTGGGTTTCTCATCCGGTGGGAGCTCGATGATCAGCACACAGGACTGGGCATGCTCAAAACCCTCCCTGTTGTTGGGAGTCTTGGCAGAACATTGAGTATCCAGCAGAAAAACCTAGGGAGCATTAGAATTGTGTTACTTATAATTATTGATATTTATTAAAATTAAAATATAATATTAATAAGTGTTAGGTAGGTTGGTGCAGGCCACATGAAACATAGAAAATAGAAAATAGGTGCAGGAGTAGGCCATTCGGCCCTTCGAGCCTGCACCGCCATTCAATATGATCATGGCTGATCATCCAACTCAGTATCCTGTACCTGCCTTCTCTCCATACCCCCTGATCCCTTTAGCCACAAGGGCCACATCTAACTCCCTCTTAAATATAACCAATGAACTGGCCTCAACTACATTCTGTGGCAGAGAATTCCAGAGATTCACCACTCTCTGTGTAAAAAATGTTTTTTTCATCTCAGTCCTAAAAGATTTCCCCTTTATCCTTAAACTGTGACCCCTTGTTCTGGACTTCCCCAACATCAGGAACAATCTTCCTGCATCTAGCCTGTCCAACCCCTTAAGAATTTTGTAAGTTTCTATAAGATCCCCCCTCAATCTTCTAAATTCGAGCGAGTACAAGCCGAGTCTATCCAGTCTTTCTTCATATGAAAGTCCTGACATCCCAGGAATCAGTCTGGTGAACCTTCTCTGTACTCCCTCTATGGCAAGAATGTCCTTCCTCAGATTAGAATTGAGTTAAGGGACTGAATAACCTTATACGTTCCTGACCTTGTGGAATATTCTTCTGCTGAAGTAGGGCTTTACCAACCCACTTTCCATCCCATCTGTTTCCTTGATAGACGTGATTCCAAAGATCTTACCTGTTGTGCCATGGCCCGGATTCTCCAGTATTCTGCCTCTGCGCTGGCAGAATGTGAGGGTGCTGCTACCTTCACTTCACAAGCGTCTCCACTGAAGCTCTCTGAGCCACTCTGGAAACAAGCCAGCAGGTTCTGGAAAGCAAGAACAAACTCAATGATACCAGATAATGAGGGGTGTGGTGCACGCTATGCGTAACGCAGCACCTTGAACAGGGCTGGCTGCTTTAGTTTGGAGACTTCCTTAGAATATAGCACAGTATAACACAAGAACGGGGTCTTCAGCCCTCAATGTGCTGACTCTAATGCTAATTTAAACTAATCCTATTCGCCTTACATGGTCTATGTCAAGAGCGTTTACCTCACGTGTACCTGAAATGAACCGGAACAATGAAAATCTTACCTGCTGCAAGTTTACAGGCACATTACACACAACAACAGCAGAAATAAGTCTACAATAAATGACCAGTTATTCTAAGTAAACCAGACCCTGCAAAAACTCAATGTACATAGAGCAACCACAGTGGTGCAAATTCCGTAGTGCTTCGGTGCTGAGGCAGGTCAACAACTTGATGGTTATTGGGAAGAAGCTGTTCTTAAACTTAGAGATAATGGTTCTCGGGCTTCTCCCTGATGGTAGCAGCGTGAAGAGAGCGGGGCCAGGGTGGCGTTGGACTTTGATGTTGTCAACTACCTTCTTGAGATCCTGTAGATCCCTTAGATGGTGGAGAAGGCATTACCCGTGATGGATCAGGCAATGTCTACCACTTTCTGCAGTCTCCTTTGGTCTCACCTCCAGAAGTTCAACAGTGTATTCAGCAACATGCCAAATCTCCTCAAGGAAGATTGACTTCTGAGGAAGTCAAGGTTTGGGGGGCTTTCCTTATGATCCCTCCCTTCCCTGCCAGCTCATACACCTGTCTAAATACCTCTTAAATATTGCTATGGTATTTGCTTCCACTACCTCCTCTTTCAACATGCTCCAGGCACCTATCACTCTTGTAAAATAATTGCTTTGTAAATCTCCATAGATTTTTCCCCTTTCACTTTAAAGCTAAGTATTTGAAGTTTCCATCATGGTTAAAGGACTCTTAACTATCTACCCTATTTATGCTTCATAATTTCATACACTTCTATCAAGCTTCTATCCAGTTCCTTAGCTTCTGACAACCAAGGAAAAAAAATCCATGTTTGTCCAACCTCCCATTAAAGGTAATGTTTTCTAATCTTTATTTCAAAACTATCCACCGGTTGGCGTCAGCACAGCAATGGCTGCCTCGCCAACGGTCTGTCCCTTACTTCTTTGTTGTTTTAATAGCATGTGTTAAATGTATGTTTTTAGTGTTCTACAATACGGATATCAATACAATACGGTTTATTTGTCACATTGCACATAAGTGCAAGTTCTTTAGCTTATTTTATGTGGGGGGGGGGGGGGTGGGGGAAACATTTTGAATCTCTTACCTCGACGGAGATGCGATTATTTTCCATATCGTATCTCCATCCACACTGCAGCCTAACATCGAGGAATTGACAGCCTCTGCTGGAGACTGACTTCAGAGCTCCCCGCGGGAGCCTGCGGACTTAACATCATGGAGCTCGCGTTCCTTGGTTGGAGACCGACTTCGGGAGCTCCAAGCCGTGGGAGCTTTGACCGCCCCAATGCGGGAGCTTCGATCGCCCCGATGTGGGGGCTTTGACCGCTGGCTGCGGGAGCTTCGATCGCCCCGGCGGATGGTTCAACTGCCCCGACCGCGGGAGAATAAAGAGGAAGATGTTTGGACTTTTTTTGCCTTCCATCACAGTGAGGAATGTGGGGAATCCGCTGCGGTGGATGTTTATGTTAACTTTTATGTAGTTGTGTGTTTTGTTGCTTTTTTTAAGTATGGCTGTAGGGTAATTTGCATATCATGGTACCTAAATTGGTACATGACAATAAAATACCTTTGAAAATCAAGCCTCTCTGCCAAGCTTTCAATGACTTGTTTTATAACTCTAATAATTTAAGTTTTCTTTACACAATCCTGTGAAGCACCTTGGAAAGTTTCACCATATGCTGCAAGCTGTGCAACCAAATCTGAACGAAATGTGTAACATGGGCAGATGACAGTGAGATTTTCATTTGATTATGTAGAATCTGTGGAAAATTTGTCATTCTCCAGTCACTGCTATCAACTAAACTCTGCGGATTCTTCCTGCTTAATATTTTCTAAAACTCTGTTAAGTTTTATTTGACTGAGATTTCTATGTGATGTGGTAGAGGGACAAGAGATTTAGAGATGGGGAAGAAGATTACATTAAACTTTCTATAGTCCTAGAAATCTTTTCATCTTCCTGTCCATCTTAGTGTCATTTATCTTGTCTGATCTTCAAAAGATTTTAATTTAATTTTATTCCTCATTGACTTGAATCTCTTAAATCCCCACTTTTAATCTTACTTTGTTTTAGTCTCAGAAACTGTAATATGGAAGATAGACACAAAATGCTGGAGTAACTCAACGCTTTCAGGTCTAGACCCTTCTTCAGGCCAAAGGTCTAAAGAAGGTAGAAGGCCGTCCTGGGGAGAGCAAGAGGAGAAGGAACGGTGGAGACGGGAGAAGCGGTCATCACTGGGTGGTGATGACTATTTCCCCATAAACAATGGGTGGAGGTGACAGAAGAAAAGCACTATGTCATGGCAGACCTGGACGCATTGAGGTGGGGGCGGACGAGAACAAAAGTGAGGCCTCTGTTGAGGACAGTCCATTCAGTATCGGAAAGGGGAGGTCATGGGGGAATGGTGAAAACATGACAAGGGTAGGGAATAGGGTCTAAGGGCAGCAGGGGAGTGGACGGAGGTTGAGATGAGGGGGATGGTGGGAGTTCAGATAGGGGGGGGGGGGGGGGGCGTGAGAGTTAGTGTACGGGTGGGGGGTAGTAATTTTCATTGGGGAATTCCCCTCTGTGCATATTGAAAGTTCTTGCTCCAGTATTGAGACTCTGCCCTCGGGTTCTGGATTCCCCAACAAAGGTTAGCAAAAATAAATTATCTGGTTCTCTGGCCACCCCTTCTCCTTTGAAATTCTGGTGTATCACAACACCTAATGGATGTCGTCATCATTGTTTATCTCATCAGTCACTTAATCCCTAAACGCACCTTGAAGCACAGTATTACCTTCACCGGCTCCAGCGTGACCGTGAAGGCATCTTGAAGGGCACAGCAGGCCAGCCTCCACATTTCATCAGTGAATACGGGTCCAGCTGTAACCAGGACGTACCTGAAAGAGAACCACCAACAAAGGTCGAGGAAGACTTCAAAACATGGAAGCTGAAAGTCACATATATATGTGTCGCAGTTTAGTTGGAATAATAATTATTGATAATTTGAGAGATTTGGCAATAGTTATGACCAGTACATAAAAAGGTTAGAGTCTGCATGGTTAATAAATGTATGTGTCACATGGCCAAAAATCAAAATAATGTTGAACTTTTTAAAGGTGCCAGCACCATACTTGCTTGTAGGATCACAAAAAAATACATTGGTTATGATGCATGTTAATAGCGTGTCTATTAAACCATTTTATACCTAGGTCATAAAGTCATACCTCATTTAAGTATGCCCTTCAACCCAGTAAATCTGCACTGACCATCAAACACCAATTCATACAAATCATTTTATAAAAATTCTTCCGCCCCCGTGTTCGGTTCTACTATTCACCCACCTACAATAACCTACAGTGGCCAATTACGCACGCCACACAGACCGCACCAAAGATCAGGATTTAACCCTAGGTAGACAAAAATGCTGGAGAAAGTCAGCGGGTGAGGCAGCATCTGTGGAGCAAAGGAATAGGTGACGTTTCGGGTCGAGACCCTTCTTCAGACTGATTTAACCCTTAGCTCTTTAAGCTTAACCCTGTTAGCTCTTTGAGGCAACTACTCTACAAGCTGTGCCACTGTGACTGGCCAGCATTTTCATACTCTTGTTTGATGTCATCTCTTGTGAGGCCAATATTTAATTCCCGTTCCTAATACTGAGGGGCTTTAGAGACCATTTAAAGGGCAATTTTAAAAGTCAACCATAATGCTATGTCTGGAGTTACAAATAGACCAGATAAATTAATCTCTTTCAGGGATGGGTATTTTTATAACAGCATTACTGATATCAGCCGTTCAATGTATCTAACAAACTGATTTGAAGCATTCCAGGTGCTGGTGAGGGGGGAATTCAAACTCAGGTTCAAGCCTGTGTATGCTACATCCAAAATTCGCTATTTTTTCCATAAATGTTTTGATTGATTGAACTGATTGAAAGGTACCACATGGAAACAGGAACTTCAGCCCACCAAGTCCACATCAACCATGTGATCACTCATTCACACGAGTTCCATGTTATCCCACTTTTGTATATACTCCCTACACACTTTACAATTTACAGATGCCAATTAACCTACAATCTTGCATGTCTTTGTGGCGTAGGAGCACCTGGAGGAAACCCACATGGTCACAGGGAGAACAAGCAGACTTCACTCAGACAGCACCCAATGTCAGTATCCAACCCCAATCTCTGGCTTTGAGTCAGCAGCTCTATCAGATGCACACTGCTGCCCTGTGGTGGCATTGGAACCAATGCACCTCACAACTTTGTTCCAAATGTGCCAACTTTCCTAGACTCCCATTGCAACACATAGTAAACAATGCTACAGCTTAATAAAATATTGATTAGGCTGTATTTGGAGTACTATGCAGTTCTGGTTGCCCCATTACAGCAAGGTTGTGGAGGATTTAGAGAATTTGCAGACATTTTACCAGGATTCTGTGTGGATTAGATAGTATTAGCAATAGGTGAGGTTAGATAAACTTGGATTGTTTTCTCTTGAGCAATGGAGGCTGAGGAGAGACTTGATCGAAGTTTATAAAATTATGAGAGGCTTAGATCGGATAGATGGCCAGAATCGACCGGATTCTATCCACTCTCAGAAACCATGAGTAAATTTATCAAAAATCTAGGGTCACAGCCCTGTTCTCTGGGTTAAAATGTCAAAGACTGGGGGGCGTAACTTTAAAGTCAGAGGGTATAAAGTTTAAATTCGATGTGTAGGGAAAATTTTGTTTTACACAAAGCGTGATAGGTGCCTAGAACATGGAGTTCCTTTGTCAGTGGAGATTACCTGAAAGGCACTGTCAGAGAGAAGTGGTGGAAGCCGTCACTGACAGCATTTATGGAGTGTCTAGACGAGCACTTGAATCACCTGGGTATGGAAGACTATGGACCAGGTGCTGCGAGATGGGGTTAATATGGATAACTACCCACTGGTCAGTGGGTGTGATGGGTTGAATGGCATGGTTTCCATGCTATATAACTCTATAACCAATGATCCTATCCCCAGCCCTCTGGGGTGTAGAATTCCAAAGCTGCAGAGAGAGTTGTGAACTGGCTGGGATGACTCCTGGCCAGAAAACATCTGCATTTTGGGAATATCAGGCTGGCCTACCTGATGCAGGAGCAGCCCACCCGGGAGATGGTTTCAGTGGGTTCTGCAACACAGGACACGAGCAGCTTGAGCAGGTCTTTCAACATCATGTTAATGCTGTTTTCGTAGCCAATGTCTGCACAAGGAAAACAGGAAGATAACTGACAATGAAACATAACCTTTACACCACCCATGGCCTGTACTGACCATTGCTAAGGTCAGGAACAATGCGACCAATTCTAAGGGGCTGACAGATGATAACCAGGAAATTAATAGCACAGTTCCCCATTATCAGTCCTTCCAATTATAGAAAGGAACACTTGCATTTAAATATAACTTTCAAATGTCCTAATGCACATTACCAGGAGTGAAATGCTTTTAAAATGTTATCATGCATAAGATTTGACAGTCATTTTATGCACAGCAAACTTGCACAAAGGTTCTGCAGAAGATGATAAGCTAATTTGGGAAGGTTGGCTGTGGTGTAAATATTGGCCAGGGAAATAGTGAGCAACACTTCCTACCTGTCTTTGAACTCCATATGAGAGGGACCTCTTTTCAATATCTCACCAGCAAATGAAGTCAATATCCATTTAAACTAATACGATTTGGTTTCCTCAACATTCCCATCAACTCCTGCCAGATTCTACCACTCACCTACACACTGAGGGCAATGTACAATGCGATAGGGTCAACGGTCAATTAACCTTGCAACCCACACATCGTTGGGATGTGGGAGAAAACGGAGCATCCGAAGAAAACCTGAGGTCACAGAAAGAACATGCAAACCTCAAAAGAAACTATCAGAGGTCAGTATTGAACCTGGGTCGCTGGAGCTGTGAGACACTAACTGTGCCACAGTGTCAGCCCAGCTCTCAATTCTTTGGAGTGAAACATGACCCTGTGACTTTCTAATCTAGGACAAGAGTGCAGCAGCTTCCTGTTGAATATAATCCTGCCCGCAACTATTGTCCACATACACTTATCAGGCACAGGGATATGCTAGTATTAGAATTGGGCTCTGACATATGCCCATTGAGCTTCATCTGCAACTTCTTGCACTAAGTAGTAAATTTATTGAGAAGCACATCATTGGCATGATAACTGACAACTAGTCATTAGTGGTCTTATGATCCCCACATTCAAATTTCAGTAATGGAATAAGGTTTTTTCCACATGGAAGCAAACTCCTACCTGATTGGATGAAGCTGTGAATATGCTCCATCACCAGTTCTGAGGACAGACCAATCGCATGCTTGAAATTGGCAGCTGCCATCTCCCAATAGGACTGATCACCATGGTTACGCTGAAGCCACAAAGACATGACTGGGAGGAGGAGATGGGTTACAGCAAAAATCCCAAATCCAGATCCTATAAAGGTGTAGAGAAAGAACAAATTCCTCATTCATTTTATAACTGGAGTAAGGTTTAATAACACACCTAAGCCTAGTGCCTAAGAAAGTTTGACGTGACACAGAAAACTGTAAAATGGAAAATGTTGTAAAATGGAATTCAAAGTTTCCAAAATGGAGGTACAACTGAACCACAGTAGCTCTCCTGAACACATCCCAGATAGGTGGATTCAGGTGAAGAGGGGTGAATGGCAGGTGGGGTGGAGATAGTAACAAAGGATAGAGGTAAAATGAAAACCCCCGAATGATAAAGGAAGAGGATTAGTAAATTGTAAAACTGGAGGGAAGGGTAGTAGGTGGAATGGAGTAAGGGTTCAGGCAACCAGCAGAATACCAGGTGGTTTCTGTGATGGCTATGGGTTGTCGGACGCGGTGGGAGGTTTGGAGATGGAGCCTGCCTTTGGGGCTAAAATTTAAATTAAAGGCTTGCCTCACAGGAATCCCAATCCTGCACTGTAAATTACACGTTCTCTCTCTGGAGTACCCAACAATGGTCGCTCCCGGAATTACTTGGTCTAGCTCATGACAAGGTGCCCTGTTAAATTTTATAAGGGGAAGCATTTCAGTACAGTGAGAAAAATATTCATATTTCTTTGCAGAATGCTGAGGAAAACAATACAATCAAATTCCCAGTACATAATCTTCTCTAAATCATCCCTTTGCTTCAAAAATGTTCTAGAATCCTAGATACACCGAGCCATCAAGCCATTGCAAATTAATTTGCTACCCTTCTGTGCAAGTGCATCAAAGGACATATTCTGGCGGATGCGTTACCCAGGATCCAAGTAGAGGGCGAGGGGGAAGATGGGGTGACGAGTGCAGGTGAAGGGAGGGGAAGGGATGGAGTGGGCAAGTGGTGGGAATGAGAGTCGGGTGCTTGGAGGGAGAGGGGAAGGCACACTTGCCATTACCTGGTACTTTGGTGATCTCTCGCAGCAACTCGAACAGGAGGTCCAAGGTTGGGGCCTGATGTTGCCGGGGGCAATTGGAGATTGTAGTGGTGAGCTGTTCCAGCAGCAGGATCCAGACTTGAATCAATCCTGAAGAGAACACGAGTGGTTACAGTCATTGGGAGAAGCAGCTTCACACCAGTCACATCACACACCTCAGGAATAGAGATTCAACCATGAAACACTGAATATTGGAAAGCCTTCAATCCATTGAATTCTTGATTTTTGTTGACCAACTGTTCATTAAATTACCACCTTTATGAGTGTCACACTTACAACATTAGGTAATTTTCACTGTTTCATAAAATATAGAACAGTGCAGTAAACTCTTTGGCCCATCATATTGGTGCCAACCATTATGCTTAATTAAATTATTGAGGGTAATGGGGCAATAAATAGTATAATGAAATACACTTTACAATAAATAGAAAGCATTTAAAATATTGTAGCCTTCAATTGCATTAGCATCATTATGTTCCTCATTTCAGAAACTCAACTGGACTAAACAAACTAGAACTAGCTACAAGAGTTGACCAAAGGCTCAGTGCCTTGCGGTAAGCGACTCACCTTTTGATATATGAAAGCTATTCCATAGCCTACAATGTATATGAGTTGCCTTGATAGATTCAGCTCCAATAACACTTTAGTAGCTCAATAATACTCAAGACAAAACAGCCACGAGAGGCAAAATAGGGAGAGGTACTGGAGGAACTCAGTGTATCAGGCAGCTTTTATGGAGGGCAGTGAGTGTTTCAAGTCAAGATCCTTCACCTGCATTTGAGTCATTTGATGAAGTGTCTCAATCAGAAATAGCAACTGTCCGTTTACTGCCACAGGTGCTGGCTGACCTGCTGAGTTTCTCCAGCAGCTCTCATTTATTTGCACCAGACTCCATGAACTGCAGTCCCTTGTGCCTTCATGTGAGTGGCATCTCATTAACCACTGTAAACTGCACCATCTACACAATGCACTGTCATTACTCACCCCAGCGACTTCCAAACCTGCAACCTCTCCCACCAAGAAAACCAAGGGAAGCAGGTGCATTGGAGCACTACTGCCTGGAGGTTATCCTCCACATTGCACACCATCCTGACTTTGAAATATATCAATGTTCCCACATTGTCACTTGGTCTAAATCCTGGAATTCCCCATCCAACAGATTTGAATGAGCAACTCACCAGAAGGACTGCAGTGTTTCAAGGGCCTTTGCAAGACAACTGAGAATGAGCATAATGCTGTCCTTGCCAGGGATGCTCTTGACTTGTTTAAGAAATAATAACAAGCATCTTTCATGAATTCAGGATGTTCCGTATCTCATATCATTCACAGGCAGTTGATTATTTCTGAAGTACAGTTAGTGTTATAATGTTGGAAATGCAGCAATCAATTTGCATTCGGCAAGCTCACACTAACAGCACAGTGACAACAACCAAAATATTAATGCTGAGAGACAAATATCAACCAGTACAACAGGGCGAACTCAGCTTTTATTGTAGAGGCTTCACAATGGGCTGCTATGATCAGGAACTGACTGCCTGAAAGGTGGTGGGAGTGGATTCAGCTTTAAGTTTCATACAGAGTGTGATGGGTACATGGAATAAGCTGCCAAGGGAATTGGTTGAGGCAACACAATAAGAACATTTAACAGACATTTGAACTGCAGATGCTGGTTTAAACCAAAGATAGACACAAAATGCTCAACGGGACAGGCAGCATCTCTGGATAGAAGGAAAGGGAGACCCTTCTTCAGACATTACTCCAGCATTTTGTGTGTATCTTCGGTATAAATCAGCATCTGCAGTTCCTTCCTACACATCTGGAGAGGTACATGGATAAGAATAGTTTAGATGGATTTGAACCCAATGCAGGAAAATTGGACTAGCTCGTAGGGAACTTGGTCGGCATGGAGAAGTTGGGCCAAAGGGCCTGTGTCTGCTATATGATTAGATAATTCTACAAGAAAACTGGATAAGTACTGGAAAAGGGGAAACTTTGCAATAAAATACTGAAGGGCACTGGCATTCCTATGAGATTTTCTAAAACCCACCTTAGAGGCATCCTCTGTTATCAGTACACCCAATTGTTTCTAGGGACCATAAGAAATAGAATAAGGACTATATTACTATGTACAGCCCTGTATAATCTGCTACCCCATTCAATAGGATTGCAACTGACCTGGTATCTCAGCACCAATTTCCTGCACCACTACATAGCCCTTGATTCCCTTAACATCTAAAAACCTATTGATTCGTGCCTCGAAAATAATCAGCTACTGAACCTTCACAGCCTTTTATAGGTCAAGAATTCAAAAGATATATCACTTACTGGGTAAAGAAATATCTTCTCATCTTTTTGTTTTCTTTTGACCTCCGGCTCAAAGCAGCCCAAGTAGGGAAAACACGATCCCTCCATCTACCCTGTCAAACACTGTAAGAGTACTTGCATATTAACTCTCTGTCTTCTAAATTGGATGGAGCATGGTCTACCTAGTCTATTTAAATGACTCTTCATACAATGAAGAGCGAAGTGGTACAGTGTACTATCTTTTTAGGTAACCTTCAGCCAAAGTTTACTGTTGTATCAATATAATGCACTAAAGCAGTTCTTTGAAAGGGCACATATTATAGATACTTCCTTGTGTCAGTAGCATGAAAGCACATACCACCAGATTGGAGAAGAGCTTCTTCCCTGCTGTTATCAGACTCTTGAATGGACCTCTCATATGCTAGGGATGAATTCTCGATCGTTAACCCTGTTGCAATCCTTGCACTTTAAAAAAAATCTGCAGCTTCTCTGTAGCTGTAACAATATATTCTGCACTGCTTATATTCTCTATTGCATTACCTGATGTAATGATGTATGGTATGATTTGCTTGGATAGCATACCTGACAATAATAAACCAACAACAACAGGGTCAGCACAGGGGCACAGCCAGTAGAGCTGCTGCCTCACAGCTTAATGACCCGAGTTCAATCCTGACCTCCGATGTTGTCTGTGTGGACTTGAAACTATCTCTATGACCATGTATCTTTCCTTCAGTTGGTCCACTTTACTCCCACCTCCTAAAGATATGCGGTTTGTCTTTACCCAACCTGCACATTGGTAGATTAATTGGCCTGAGTGGTGGAAACTGGGGACGATTTGGGAATATGGGGAAATAATATGTGATTAGGGTGCAGCTTTACAAAATGTTGATAAGGCCACATTTGAAGTACTGTCTACAGTTTTTGTCATTGTGCTATACGAAGGATGTTATTGCATTGGAAAGGGTGCAAAAAAGATTTATGAGGATGTTATCAGGTCTGCAGTTTGAGTTATAAGAATAGAATGGATAGGGTGGGTCCAGGAGAGTACCAGGCTGACCGGTGACCTTGTAGAGGTTTCCAAAATCATGAGGGGCATGCATGAAGTGAATTGTCACAGTTTCTTCCCCAGGGTAGGGGAGTCTAAAACTGATGGGGAGTTGGTGGGGAGATTTAAAGAGGACCTGTGGTCCAACTTTTTCTCAAAGATAGTGGTTATGTGGAACAAACTGCCAGAGTAGAGGTGGGCACAATTACAACATTTAAAAGATAATTAGATAGTTACATGGAGGGGAAAGATTTGGAAGGATATTGGCCAGGCAAGTGGGACTAGCTAGATTAGGCAACTTGGTTGGCATAGGCGAGTTGGGCTGAAGTGTCTGTTTCTATGCTGTATAGCTCTCTGACTCTAGTGTAAACGGGTGCTTGATGGCTGGTGTGGATTCAATGGGCCAAGGAAACTGTTTTCATTCTATTTGACTCATCAACCAGAACCATTTTGGTGAGCTGCCACCTTTTCAAATAATAAGCACCGTTGAAACAAAAGTAGTGCTTCCCACCTGTGTCGTCATCAAACTCGTTGAGGGCACCCTCGATCCCATCCTCGCTGCTCATTGACCGCTCCAGACCTTTGAAGGGCAAGCTGATGAACTGAGCCCCGTGGAAAATGGGTTTCGAAGGCATCTTGTAGATCTTGGCAAGCAACTGAGCAGAGTAAACAAAAACACCAGCAACCAGGTGTCAGTCAATGATCAACCAAAACCTTCCATGACTACAGTAGTTAGATTTTAATTGGATTTTCCTCATCCTTTCACTGATGTGGGTTGCTGCAGCCAGGCAAGCATTTATTCCCATCTCTAGCTTACCCTGAAATGAGCAGATTTCCAAGCCAACTCAGAAGACAATTAAAGGCCACCCAGGCTGCTGTGAACCTGGGATCAGATAAACAGCAGACAGGCTTAGAGGTTGATTTCCTCCCCAAAGGAAATTAGTGAAACAAATGTTCTTTTTTATGACAATCCACTAGTTTTATTGAGGATTGTTAGTTCCAGATTGCCGTTAGCTAAATTTCCCCGCCTTTTAAGATGGGGTTTGAATCTGTATTGTCGAGTCACTAAGTCAGAGCTCAGGGTTACAAAGTCCCAGTCCAGAGATACAAGCACAAACATCTACTCCAGGGAGTGCGAGCTGCTGGCTATGCCGACTTTCGGATGTAGCGTTAAACTAAAGCCATGACATCTAGAAGCAAAAGCAACATAACTGCCATCATACTGTACTCAATACCTGTACGTCAGGTAGTAAGAGAAAATAAAATCGTTGAATTTATTGTCAAATGCAATGAAAATCTTACTTGCAGCAGCATCACAGGCGCATAGACACATACAACACACACACAAACGTAAGTTATACATAAATTACACATAAATGTCTGCAAGACAGTAAAAAGAAAGGAGACTGTTCAAAAAGAAAGCAAGACATTGGTGCAAATTCAGAAAACAAGTCCATGGTAGTCCAAGAGGTGGTCTGCAGTGTTCCATTGGCAACATGGGATTAGGTAGGAAAGGGTATGAAGGCAAGTAAATGGAGTTGGTGTTGAAAACCCTTGAATGATGGAACAAAATTATAGTGTTCAATGGTCCCTTGATCCTATTTAATACCACACAGCTTTTAATTTATCTTGTCAGTAACATTATTACCAAGATAAATTCTGTGGAATTCATTGCCAACGATGGCTGTGGAGGTCAAGACATTGGGTATTTTCTAAGAGAGAGATTGATAGGTTCTTGATTAGGAAGGGTGTCCAAGGTTACGGGGAGAAGTCTGAAGTGTAGGCTTGGCATTGAGAATGAGAGAGAAGACTGCGGACCATGAGAGCGTGAGCCATTTGAAGGTTTATTTTCTGGCCATCCATTGGGTCCTAAGTGTGAGAACAGGCTCAGAAACTCCCTGGCCCCACTCCTCTTCCTGCTTGTTGCATACCTGGCCTCATTGCAAGAAATTCCGTGTACAATGAAGGCAGAGAATTTCAGGGCAGTTATTTCAATGATGAATTAAGCAAGAAACATATTGTGAAGGGCATGACTCCGTCCAGGAATGTCCAGGAATACCCATTACCTGTGAACACTTCCTGAGGTAATCCAGGGCGGGAAGGCACAAATCAGAGGAAGTGGATCCTGGTCCTGTGAAGCTATTCCCGATCTCTTTACAATCATCACCACCTTCAAACATAAGATTAAATTAACTTTAGTTCACAATTTTTCTAAAAGCAAGTCACTGTTGAGTTGATTCCTCAGATTCTTTGTCCCTGCATCCTCTTCTCCCACAGGCTATAACTTGCTCACACAGTGAGACTGGCAGGTTTGGGTCATCCTCTTGCATCACACAAATTGATGCAGGGAAAGAGGCAATTAGAACATAGAACAACACAGGAACAGGCCCTTTGGCCCACAATGTTTGTGCTAAACATGAAGTCAAGTTAAACTGATCTCATCTGCCTGTGCATGATCCATATCCCTCTATTTCCTGCACTTCTATGTGCCTATCCAAAAGGCTCTTAAACAACACTATCGTATCTGTCTTCACCACCCACCCCTGGCAGTATGTTCCAGGCCCCCACCACTCTCTATAAAAAACTGGCCCTGCACATCTCCATTAAACTTTTCCCCACTCATAGCTATGCCCTATAGTGTGGACATTTCCACCCGGAGAAAAAATGTTCTGTGCCTACCCTATCTATGTCCCTCATAATTTTGTATACTTCTATCAAGTCTCCCCTCAACCTCCGTCGTTCTAGAGAAAACAATCCAAGTCTATCCAACCTCTCTCTGGAGCTGAAACTCTCTGCCTCTAATCCAGGCAGCATTCTGGTGAACCTCCTCTGCACCCTCCACAAAGCTTCCACATCTTTCCTGTTATAATGCCAGAATTGCATACAACACTCCAAATGCAGCCTAACCATAGTCCTATAGAGCTGCGTCATGACTTCCTGACTCTTAGTTTAGTTCAGAGAGAGATACAGCACGGAAACAGGCCCTTTGACCCACCGCTGATCAGCAATCCCTGCATATTACCACTACCCTACACCCACTGGGGACAATTTTTACATTTACCAAGCCAATTAACCTACAAACCTGTACATCTTTGGAGTGTGGGAGGAATCCGAAGAACACGGGGAGAACGTACAAACTGCGTACAGACAGCACCCATAGTCGGGATCGAACCCAGGTCTCTGGGGCTACATTCGCTGTAAGGCAGCAACTCTACCGCTGCGCCACCGCGACTCTTATATTCAATGCCCCTAGCAATGAAGGCAAGCATACCGCATGCCTTCTTTACTACCCTATCTATTTGTGCTTCCACCTTCGGTGAACTATGAACTTGGACTCCCTCTGCACAGCAATGCTATTAAGGGTCTTGCCAATAATTGTATACTCCCACCTTACATTCAACCTCCTAACGTGCATCATCTCACACTTGATCGGGTTAATCTCCATCTGCCATTTCTCCTCCCATTTTTGCAGCTGGTCTATATAGCACTGTATGTTCTGACAGTATTCCTCACTGTCTGCAACTCCTTCTATTTTGTTGTCGTCAGTAAACTTACTCACCAACCCACCTACATTTACGTCTAGGTCATTTATAATTAATTTCATCCCACCCATTCCAGATTTAAAAAAACATAGATTGATTCATAAACCTGCAGGGCATTTTCCAAAGTTCTGACGTTCACAGCTTTTACATATTCTCTAACTGTGCTCCTTAATCTATCTACCAGTTGAATGGCTTCCTCCCATTCCTATGGTCCGACGAATGAACATTTTTGCAGTTTCCTATCATTCCTTTTCAGGTAACACACACCTCTCTCCGGGAGGTATTTAATGCAGTGAATCACTGTCTGCTGTCTGCTACAACACGCAGAAGATGGAGACCATGCCCGACACTAAACTACGAATGTGAAATGGATATTGTGATCCTCACTGGGTCCACAGATGGAGATAGTCAGGATCAAGCACTCCCAGCCATTCTTCGCTGAAAGGATCTGAGGCCAACTATAATAATAATAATAATGGATGGGATTTATATACCGCATGCCTTATATACCCTGCTCCTATACTATTTGAGTATAGGAGCAGGGAGGTTCTATTGCAGTTGTACAGGGTCTTGGTGAGACCACACCTGGAGTATTGCGTACAGTTTTGGTCTCCAAATCTGAGGAAGGACATTATTGCCATAGAGGGAGTGCAGAGAAGGTTCACCAGACTGATTCCTGGGATGTCAGGACTGTCTTATGAAGAAAGACTGGATAGACTTGGTTTATACTCTCTAGAATTTAGGAGATTGAGAGGGGATCTTATAGAAACTTACAAAATTCTTAAGGGGTTGGACAGGCTAGATGCAGGAAGATTGCTCCCGATGTTGGGGAAGTCCAGGACAAGGGGTCACAGCTTAAGGATAAGGGGGAAATCCTTTAAAACCGAGATGAGAAGAACTTTTTTCACACAGAGAGTGGTGAATCTCTGGAACTCCCTGCCACAAAGGGTAGTCGAGGCCAGTTCATTGGCTATATTTAAGAGGGAGTTAGATGTGGCCCTTGTGGCTAAGGGGATCAGAGGGTATGGAGAGAAGGCAGGTACGGGATACTGAGTTGGATGATCAGCCATGATTATATTGAATGGCGGTGCAGGCTCGAAGGGCCGAATGGCCTACTCCTGCACCTAATTTCTATGTTTCTATGTTTCTATATAGCGCCTTTCTAGAATACTCAAGGCGCTTGCACCCAAGGCTCTGACACCTCAATGTGGCAGGAACGAACAGAGCAATGGGCGAGCCTGGTCACGAAGCTCTGCATCTTAACCCAATTAACGGTAACAAGATTTTAATCTCATATTAAATAAGTTTACCTAAACCCTTAACAAACTTCATAAGGCACATTATGTAGTCGGTGGCGGCATTAGCAAAGACTTGAATGTTATCTGTATTGAGGAATGCTTCAAAAACGTCGAAGACTGGAGCCTGGGACTTCCCTGCCAAGAGACAAAGTAAGACCCAACATTAGTTAGCCATGGTTAACCATCAATCAACCAACCCCCAACAGCCCAAGTCAAGCACCGTGGAAACAGGCTCTTTGTCCCATTGAGTCCACACTAAGCATCAAACTTCCATTCACACCAATCCGACACTAGCCTCAATATATTGTCCCCACTTTGCCATCAGCCTTCCCCAGACTCTACAGCTCTCCTACACACTAGGGGCAATTTACACTGGAGGTTAGGATTGAACTCGAGTCACAGGAACTAGTGGCCTGTACTCGCTGAAGTTTAGAAGGATGGGGGGGAGGGGGGGATCCCATTGAAACCTACCAGTTAATGAAAGGCATTAGAGTGCACGTGGAAAGCACGTTTCCAGTAATGGGAGAGTCGAAAACCAGAGGGCACAGCCTCAGAATAAAAGGACCAAACTTATATGATGGTGATGATGAGGGATTTCTTTAGCCAGCGAGTAGTGAATCTGTGGAATTCATTGCCCCAGACAGCTGTGGAGGCCAGGACATAAGGGTATTTTTAAAGCGGAGATTGATAAGTTCTTGCTTAAGAAGGGCAGGAGAATGTAGAATGGGGTTGAGAGGGAAAAATAGATCAAATCATACTTGTGGAGTAGACTCGATGGGCTGAAAGCCCTTTTTCTACTCCAATATCTTATGGTCTAATGCAGTATTTGGATTTTCCGAAAGCCATCAAAGGGGTGCTACAGAAGAGATCATTAACGCTGTTACTGTTACTTTTTTCAACATTTTTACCATGGGCTGGAGTCACTGTGGCCTGTAATTACAGGATTGTATAATAGAGTCAGTGTTATGATGGAGAGGGGTGGAATACATCACTGAACATTTCAATGTAATTGCAGGACTTCACAAATCTATTTCATTGGCTGCTAAATATTTTGGGACATCCTGACAGTTTAAAAAGTGACATAAAAATGAGGGTCTTTTCATAGCAATATATCCTATAATCATAAAAGCAGCCTTAAAATTAATAAATGAATGAGAGATAATGCCAGAAATGGTCACCACAGAGTGAGACTAACACTGTCAGATCAAAGAGATTTATCATGAGGAAGGCTGTGATAATGTTATAATTGAAAGCCTGATGTGCAACTCTCAAAATGCTTTCCAATGCAACAGTATTATGCCTTGACTGGATGCACAGGGATGCTCGAATCTTTAGCAAAATAAAGTGCTTTAAGTAACTCAGCGGGTCAGGCGGCATCAAGGGAAGGAATGGATAGATGACATTTTGGGTCAGAAAAATAATTTATTTCCCTCCACAGATGCTGCGTGAACCGCTGAGTTACTTCAGCACATTGTGTTCTGCTTTAATTGTTCTGGATGGAGGATTTTAAAGAATACTAGACCAAGTGGGACCCATTAGGCCCCGTCCCCCAAGGCAGCATGGGGGGGGGGGGAGGGGGCACGGAGTCACACGGCAGGTCTAATTTAAGGATAACAAGTTTTTTTGTGTTGATTAAGTCTATGTGCATGTGAAGCTGCTGCAAGCAAGATTATACCTGTACCTCACCGTACATGTGCACATGACAGTAAACCCGACGGCTGGATTTGACTTCACTCACCCATGGAATAATCACCAATCAGATACTCCTTCACGTCCGGCTTGTTGCTGTGCACGGTCTTCAACGCACTGAAGAGCGGCCGCCAGCCTGACTGGATCTGTGGGGAACAGACCTCCACCAACTCTCCGATCGACGTGATCACCTAAACAGCAGAAAGCAGCACGCCCACTTCACACTGACTTATGGCAAGCTCTTCCCCGCCACCATCATAGCACCCACACACCACCTCCCCCACCTGTTGGTGCATACCTTCACTCCATCTACTCCTACCTGGGTTTCACGACACTCACTTCCCCTCTCTAAGATAAATGTATCAATCATCATTACGCAATCTTTAAGTTGATTTTTAACAATGTTGATCCCTGAAGCTCAGTTTCTCTCTTGGGTCAGGGAGGAATTTCACATTTCCGTTGTGTGTATGAAAGACTCCCACTCCTAATTTTAAAGTTATACGCTCATGTCCTGCCCCAACAGAGGAAACAATAATTCCTTATTTATTATCATTTTTTAGAATTGGATGTCTGAAATAAAAATAGAAACTGCTTTAATAACTCAGCTGGAAGGCAATATCTGGGTTAAGAGAAAACGATAATGTTTCAGATTGAAGACTGATGCTTACTGGATGAGGGATCTTTGACCTGAAACATTAACTGTTTCCCTTTCAACGTGTGTTGCATGACCTGCTAACGTTTTTCAAAATGTTATGGTTTATTTATGTTTTTACTTCTTTTATGAATAGTTAATTAAATTGTCCCTTAATGTACTTCACATATGCCTCCTTCATACAAATGTAATTGTTTTGACCTGAATATCGCTGAGGAGAATTACTGCAGCTGGAATATAATGTTCATGTGATGTTAAGGGTTGGCTGCCGAGGGCGCAGCTAGCTGTGAGGCCAAGAGGTGGCAGTTGCAAGAACTTGCAAAAGATTGAGAGAGTAGTGATGAGTCACTGGGGAGGAAGGAATCAGGGGGTCTGGAGGAGGCGAAAGCTGAAAAATATATTTGCACAAATCCAACGGGAAACATTTGTACAGGTGAAAATAGACTTAACTGTTCTGTTTTTGCATCTCCTGACAACTGTAAAAAGAAAAGGGCCCCTGACTCTTTGGTGGGATTTTCATTGGTATATAAACATTTTCCGATGTAAAACATGCCCAAATGACATCCTAGCTACACAACACATAAATGCAATCTCCAGCGTAACTTTCAATCCCATTGGTCTGAAGTAAACATTCACTCACAGAACAACCCTCTCTCACTAAATATATTACCTAAAACAGTGCTATTTAAAGAGCCAACACTAAAGCTACACTCTTTGTCCTCTCAGAGATCTGTGAGCTCCTGCATCCTCGCGTATGCCTGAATTGCTTTGCCCATGGAGGTGAAGGTCCCAACTCAGCTTCCTGGCCTTAGAACCCTTCCTGGTTGTTGCTGCCGATCTCGCCAACATCTCAAACTTTGATACACAATCCTCAGTCAGGGAGGTCATCCAAACTCCATAGTTGAGGAGAGTTCATCTACTTTTCCTCAGCCCACAGGAGCAGGCTGAAGGGGCACCTGGATTCGACTGCATTACAGGATTTCACCAAAGTGCAGGAATTCATGACCATAGTCATGCTGTTTTATTCCTTTCAGAAACCTTCCTGGCAATCTTCTCCTGGAGGACCCGACTGCAGCTGTGGAAGGTGTAGGAAAGAACTGCAGATGCTGGTTTAAACTGAAGATAGACACAAGATGCTGGAGTAACTCAGCGGGACAGGCAGCATCTCTGGAGATCTCTCGAGATATACCTCCCTCAAGGACAGATCTTCAGCAGCCAGTCCCAGAATGCGTGGTCTCCACAGGGACACCCTGATCATTGCAGCTGCATTGTTCCAGCAGCATCGCTCCCTAGTGGCAAGAAAAGTGCAACGTGACAGCTGAGATCCCAGATGCTCAGCTAGATCACAGCAAGTGGTGGAAGGAAAGGGAATGTGAAGCTTCTTTTACAGGTGATCTTACCTGATCCTGCACATCTTCGTCACACAGTTCCAACTGCATGATGTGCTCAAACGGCCGGAACAGAGCCTCGTTGAAATGGAAATGGGGCAATTCATTCCAGTCTATGAGAACTTCCGTCAGGATGTCATGGATGAAGGAGACAGCCTTCTGGGACACGTGGCGCTCCTTATGGCAGGCAGCCTGAGAAACGGGAAGAGTAAGTATTTGCAGACATAGACAAGGAAGAAGCACGTTGATTGTAATACTACACTAAATATCAGCACTTTAAAGTTGTACCACTCGAGGCCACGACTGATGAGCATTTCAGAAGCATCAACGGGTTTGAGTCGCAAGCCATACGTTGATAGTGTGACGGGACACTATTTGTCCTGGACCAACCAATTGAAGCTATTCTGCGCACTGGTATTTTTCTCTTTGCACTACCTGTTGTACTTGTGTATGGCTCGATTATACTCATGTATATATTATGATTTGATTGGAAAGCACATAATCCATGTTCGGTGCATGGGATAATGATAAACCAATACCCATATTCCCTGCTTGCTTACCCAGACTCATTACACTCAATAAGCTTGCTATGACTCAGGATCACACACCTCATTTTGGCAGCAGCCCACCCACCACTCTAAATGTCCACGTGGTGAAATGCCATCGACCTGCAACGTAAGCTTGGTTCTTCCCCTGTCCTCAGATGCTGCCTGGCCGGCTGAGTATTGCCAGAAGTGCAGTATTGATCACTGTGCACTGTGACAGCCTACCTTGCTTGTGAAGCCGCAGTCCAATGAAAGAACTTCAACACTTACCTCTGCCAAATGAGGGCCAACCACACTCCAGGTCTTCATGAGATGCAAGAGGGGCCGCGACCTGCTTCGCACGATCCGCAGCATCACGTCACCGAGTCGGAAGAGGTGCAGTGCACTGCGTCGCTCAAGGGTGGACCTGGCCTCTCCTGCGGATCAAATGCCCATTAACCAGTGGCACAGATTAGACCACCGGGGGATCGCCACCACTCATGAGGGCGTCTTGCAACCACGTAGCACCTTTCACAGTCATTTCACACAATAAAATCTTCCCTAAAGTCTAATCACAACTGTAAGGTAGAAAACGCAACACCCAATTCTGCACTGTAAGCTATATCAGACGTGCGAGATATCAGGGTGCCAGAGAGGCCTCCGGTGGATAATGCCATGGGAGCTTGTACCCCTGCTTGGACTCAAACCCACAACCTCCTCGCCAGAAGGCCTCTCAGACACCCTGATATCTCCCTTTAAACAGTGATATTTGGTTGTCAACACATGTCTGATGTAGCTTTGTTCCAGGGCAGGAGCACACTGAGCCACAGCTGAACCTCCTGCAAAAGAGAGGCAGACTCTATCGACTCAAGGCTGACAAGAACCGGTTCCTGTTGGTTGATCTCTGACCCGGTGAACCGAGGGGGTTCTCAAGACGAGGATAAAACAGGAGCTCCTAGAGGACTTCCCTCCAAAACAGTTAATAAAATAGTCTGAGGAGATGAAATGTGGAGCATTTTGGGTGGGAATGAAGCAGGTAGTGCTACTGCCACACAGCACCAGAGACCCAGGTTCAGTCATGGCCTCCAGCACTGCTTGTGTAGAGTTTGCACCTTCTCCTTGTGATCGCATGGGTTTCCCTCGGGTGCTCTGGTTTCCCAAAGATGCACTATGTTAATTGCCCACCGCAAATTGCCCCTTAGTGGAGGAAAGAAAATCCAAGGAGAGTTGATGGGAAATGTGAGGAAAAATAAATTGCAATAGATCAGGGAAGTAAGGAAAAGCAAAGTGGGACTGCTGGGATTGTTCCCCTGGAATTCAGAATGGCAAAATTGCCTTCCTCTGTAAGAATGATATGGATTGATGTGAAATCTTACCAAGTATGTCAATTGGCTACCTGGGGAAATGGTAAGAGCTGTCACTTTTGAGTCATAGAATCATAGGGCTATACCACATGGAAACAGGCTCTTTAGCCCACCTTGTCCATGCCAATCAAATTAGCATTAAGTCCCATTTGCCTGCATTTGGCCATATTCCTCTAAACCATTCCTATCCACATATATGTTCAAATGTCTTTGAAAATTGCAATTGTAGCTAATTGTAGCTTCCTCTGGCAGCTCATTCCAGATACAGACTATGCCTGGAGTGAAAAAGTTCCCTCTTAAGGTCCCTCTTAAATCTCTGCCCTCTAGTTTTGGAATCCCTCAATCTAATGTAAATTCAATACATTGGCTAATAAATAATGTAAGGATATGTGAAAGGACAAGAAGGTTGGACCATCGTTTGTGAGGTTCACCACAATGCTTTCCTCTGATGGCGTTGGGGACTCATTGACAGGGACTGATTATCATGATTAGGCACCACCCTCAAGTGACAACCAAGATGGTAGGCACCAAGCTGGACGCCTTTTTCGGATTAGTAATTCTATGCCGTTTGGAAGGACTACGTTCATGATGGAAGATACCATCCTGCTGCCATTCACTGGGGATTAAAGCCAACTCCAGAGATGCCTCAAGACAAGAAGCTCTGAACAGCTGGAAGAGCTGGCAGGAGTTACCTGGCATAGCTAGTGAGTAGTCCACAGTCTCTGTGGCGGAGTCAAATAGCTGGGCCTGTGATGCTTTCCGCAACTGATTAAGGAATCCTACCAGAGCGTTTAGATTCAGTTTCACGGCAGCGTCTTCAAATAATCTGTGGACGGAGAGAGTACAGGGAACCATTAACAGAGAAGAATATGTAAGAATACATTCTTACTGGTTCCATTCAGGTGAATTACACCTCCCCTAATCAGATTGTGATTAAACCCTTCTTCATTTTGACTTAATCAGTAATTCTCTACAACTTTGATTTCACCGATATATTATGGCATTATACCTTTGTTAACAAGGCACACAGGAAGTAAATCATTCTGACCTGGAAGTAGTACCGAACTGGGCTACCACAGCATAGGCTGATCCAACCAAAACCCATCATGTCCAGTCGGCTCCCAACAAGATTGACTGTACACCAAAGCTTTGCATCCCACTCTACCCCTTGTAAACATTGCTCATATAAATTACCCACTCCCCTTTGCCGAACCAAGCGGCATCACAGCTTCCAACAACCTGGGCTACATTAATTTCCTTCTCCAGCTCTCTCTCACCATCATTACAAGCTCTCCAATTGGACATATCCAAACGTCTCCTTCCTAAACTCTCTATCCGCATTCACTATGAAGCACTAGTGATGTAAATTCTAGTCCACGGCAAAAAGGGAAAGCCTTTGTCGAATAAATAATAAATAATAATACCTGAATTACCCATCCAACAAATGCTTGATTATATCTGATATTCCTGAAATAGCAGATATTAAACTACTTTTTAACATCTTTCCTCTCAATGTTACAACACATTACATTGCGTTTACAAGCAGGCCATTTGGCCCAACAGGCGCATGCTAGTAATCTACTTCGCAGGAGCTACTGTAATTCGTCTAATCTGGTTAACATTTTCTACAATGTAATTTACTTTCATATGTTCACCAAGCTTCCTTTCTTTCATTACTGGTGCTTTTTGTCTCCATTGTTCCTTGCAGGAGCTGTTCTGTTTATTTTCTAGGTACAACCTGAACCTCCTCCTTTGGGTTTATAGATGACCATGATATATTTCTGTCTGACCTGAATTTAGTCACATTTTAGATTTCCCCATTGATTCCTGATAATTCCCAAGCATTGTCCCCTTGGAGTATTTGGATGGCACTGAGAAACTCAAGGCCATGCATAAAGGGTAGACAAAGGCTGTGCCCAAGTGGTGGAAGTAGCCCCACACTAAGTGCCCACCCATCCTCCCCAAGAGGAACCTCCTGCCCCATTAGTGGAAGCATCTGTGGTTCCCACATTGATCTTAATTACCTCAGTAATCCTGAGGGGAAGCAAGTCATTCCCGACCCAAATGGTCTTCCATATCCTGTTGCAGTTCCTTGTATGGCAGGGAGGGCAATGAACCATCTCTGCCTGATTGATGAAGCCAACAGACTTTGGTTGCTCGAAGATAGACACAAAAAGCTGGAATAAATCAGTGGGCCAGGCAGCATCTCTGGAGAGAAGGGATGGGTGATGTTTCGGGTCGAGACTCGACCCGAAACGTCACCCATCCTTCTCTCCAGAGATGCTGCCTGTCCTGCTGAGTTACTCCAGATTTTTGTGTTTATCTTAGATTTAGACCAGCATCTGCAGTTCCTTCCTACAGACTTTGGCTGCTCACTTACTTGTCTGCCATTGTGGAGAGTGTGCAGACAGCCCTGGCTGCATTGCTCCCCGTCAGCACTCCTCCTCCTCGGCAGTCATACGCCTTCCCCTTGTAGTTCTCCTTGATCAGCTCCTGGATGGTGAACGATTGAATGACAGGGTTGCCGATGTTAGTGTCCAGCTCAGAGCTCCGGTCCCTGTTCAAGTGGTGAGCCGTGTCTGAGCCAGAGGCCTGTTGACTTTGTGTGATGGTAATGGGCGGTTGGGACCCTCCATCGCTGAAGTGACTGTGCTCCAATGTACTGACGTATTCACACACCCTGAGGAGATAGAGAGGACCCATTACAGCCTGCCCTGCCTCACTCGGTCACACCTTTACTTTACTTCTTTGGAGATACAGTGCAGAAACAGGCCCTTTGGCCCACCCAGTCCGCGCCAACCAGCGATCACCCTGTACACTAACCTACATACACTGGGGACAATTTTACAACTTACCGAAGCTGACTAACCTACAGACCTGTACGTCTTTGGTGTGCGAGGAAATCAGAGCACCCGGAGATAAACCCACGTGGTCACAGGTAGAACGTACAAACTCCGTACAGCCAGCACCCATAGTTAGGATCAAACCTAGGTCTCTGGCGCTGTAAGGCAGCAACTCTACCTTTGGGCCACTGTGCCACCCAAATTCATACTAGTTTCTATTTTACTCAATACCACTAGTTGTGTTTTTGAAAATACATTAAAACACAATATGTATTAATCATTCAAAGGATGGTATTTAGAGACACAAGAGTCTACAGATGCTGAAATCTGGAACAAAAAAAACTGCAGAAACTCAGCAGGCAGGACAGCATCTATGAAGGGAACAGAAAGCCTTTGTTTCATTGGCCTTCATCATTCAGGATATTGAGTATAGAAGGTGAAATGTTATGTTATAGTTGTACAACACGTTGGTGAGGAAACATTTGCCTTATTCTGTTTTGGTCACCTTGCTAAAGGTGACTATCTCTGGAGCAAAGTGATAGGTGACTTTTCAGATCGTGACCCTTGTTCAATCTGAAGATGGGACTTGACCCGAAACGTCACCTATCCAATTTCTCCAGGGATGCTGCACCGGCATTTTATGTCTATCTTTGTTATAAGCCAGCATCTTTGTTATTAAACTTAACCTATAAATGTGCGAGAAAAAACCCATTGCCATTCACTTTTTTATATCTGTAGGTATTGTATGATTTTGTGAATGTGATTGCAGTGTTTGCTGATGACATCCCATCTCCTAGATAAACCCACCCTTCCTCCACCGTCATCTCCCATCTTATTTGTGCAGGTAAAGACATCAGCAAGTCACAGTTATATTAGAGATACAGTGCAGAAACAGGCCCTTCGGCCCACTGGGTTCGCGCCGACCAGCAATCCCCATACATTAACACTATCCTGCACCCACTAGGGACAATTTTTACATTTACCAAGCCAATTAACCTACAAACCTGTACGTCTTTGGAGTGTGGGAGTAAACAGAAAATCTTGGAGAAAACCATGCAGGTCACGGGGAGAATGTACAAACTCTGTACAGACAGCACCCGTAGTCGGGATCGAACACGGGACTCCGGCGCTGCATTTGCTATAAGGCAACAACACTACCGCTGCGCCACCGTGGTGCAGCTGGTAGAGCCGCTGTTTCACATCTTGCAACCCAGGTTCGACCCTAAACTCTGATGCTGTCTGTGTGGAGTTTGCACACTCTCCCTGTGACAGTGCGGGTTTCATCTGGATGCTTTGGTTTCCTAGCACTTCACAAAGATGTGTAGGTTGGTAGGTTAATTAGCTCTATAAAATGTCTCTCGCATGTGAGTGAGTGGTAGAATCTGTTGGGAGTTAACGGGAATAAGGGGAGAATAAAATGGGATTAACATAAATAAGGGATTGATTGTCAGCACAGACTCGGTGGGCCAAAGGGTCTAATTCCGAGTCGTGTAATTCTGTGTTGCATGACTATAACTAATATTACAATGAAAGGCAGAAATAAGATTTTTTTTCTGTTGCCTTCTACACGGTGATATTCTATAGAGCAGAGTGATGCACCTACCGTTGCCAATTAACTAGTATGACAAAGGGGTCTTTCAACCCTTTGAGCCCATGTGAAACTGTCAAACGAGCTCCCCAGTTGGAGCTAACTCAAATTTACACACCCTCTTGCCTACTTGTTGGACTTGATGGCAACTGCTTGTAAATCATGCACTAGAATACCTAGACCCCTCCAAATATCATTCATTTCCCTTAAGGCTCGGTGCTGGGGCCACTGCCCTTCATGTTGTATATTCATGATTTGAATGAGGGGATTAAAGGCTTTGTGGCCAAGTTTGCAGATGATACGAAAATAGGTGGAGGGGCAGGTAGTGTAGAAAGCAGGGACTCTGCAAAAGGATTTGGGTTGATTGGGAGAGTGGGCAGAGAAGTGGCGGATGGAATGTAGTGTAGCAAAGTGTGGAGTCATGCATTTTGGTGGTAGGAATAAAGGTGTAGATTATTCATAAATGGGGTGAGAATCCAAAAATCAGAGGTGCAAAGGGACTTGAGTGCTGGTGCAGGTTCCCACAAAGTTCATCTGCAAGTTGAATCGGTAGTAAAGAAAGCAACCAGATTTTATTTCATGCTAACACACTTCCTCTAATACTAAGAGCATTTACTTTATGCACCATCCTCTTGTGCAGCACCTTGTCAAATGCCTTTTGGAAATCTATATCTGCAGGTTCCCCACTATCAACACTCCCTATCACATCCTCTAAGAATTTGAGCAAATTTGTCAAATATCGTTTACATGTTACATAAAAAACCCCATTGACTAAGTTGGGGAAAGGGTCTGTGAAGGACAGAGGAATAGAAATCTCCAAAATATTCTGCTTCCCAAAATCTGTCTGCTGCCATCCCTTTCTCTTCATGCCTTAAGTCTTGGAGACAAGAAAAGCTCCCAGAGCATGCTGTCCCAGTAAGAGGGGTGTGGGATCACGCTCTGTGTGTGATCGCGTCCCTGACCTACCTGAAGACGTGCTGCCAGCAGTCTGCGTTGTGGCTACCCATCTCCAGCCCCACGCTGAGGATCGCATCCATGCACAGCACATGCGCTGTGTGTAGCTGAACACCCTGGGGACGCCCGATCTGCTCAAGCTTCTGCTCCACTCTTTGCTTCACTGCGGAGAGACATAACATCACTCAGGGAGGGGGGTGGGAGCCGAGAAGGAAGGGGGATCCGTCAGGGTAGGGGGTCGGAGGACTGCCATATGCGGAGGCAGGCAGTAGGTAGAGCTGTTCAGTGAACCTTTGAAACTTTGTCAGGGCCAAAACATGGCGACACTTGTGTACTGCCTAGGCGAGGTCTGCTGTATGATTTTGCTGGGATGTATGCAAAACAAACTATCTCACTGTACCTAGGTACATGACAATAAAGTGTCATTGAATCGATTCATTATTGAATCATTAGAATACATAAGTCCCTCTTTTTTTTAAATTTATTTATTTTGTTTTATTTCAAAAACTCCCTCTGGGAGTTATCAACAGCCCCTACTCATTGGACGCCCAGTAAGAATCCACATGGGTTCTCAGTACAGTCAGCAAGTGTGAGCTTATTCACTTTGATCTTTATAAGTACTCCAAATATAAAAAGTTTATATAATGGTAATCCCTCTAGATAGATCTTTAATAAATCTTGAGTAGTCTCGGTCTTTATTCCTTTAAGCATAGGAGGCTGAGAGGCGATGTTATAGTGTACAACATCATGAGGGGCATAGAAAGGGTGAATGCACACAGTCTTTTTACCAGTGTTGAGGAATCAAGAATAAGCAGTCATAGGTTTAAGCTCTGAGGGGAAAAAATAATAAGGCCGAGGCTCAATCTTTTGGCACAGAGGGTGTTATGTATATGGTACAAACTGCCAGCAGAAATTGTTCAGGCAGGTACAGTAACAACATTTAAAAGACACTTGGACAGGTCCATGGACAGGTAAGACTTAGAGGGGGTCAAACATAGGCATAAAATATCTAATCTATTGCATATTGGGAGGACTGGGTGCAGGTGAGTAGTAATTATGCTGCTGTTACGCCACTCTTCAAGCTCATATCACATTGATGAATAGTGAACGGGGATCTAATAGACATTTTAAGGGATTGGACAGACTACATGCAGGAAAAATGTTCCCAATGTTGGGGGAGTCCAGAACCAGGGGTCACAGTTTAAGAATAAGACTGAGGACTGAGGTGAGGAAAAGCTTTTTCAGCCAGAGAGTTGTGAATCTGTGGAATTCTTTGCCACAGAAGGCAGTGGAGGCCAATTTACTGTATGTATTCAAGAGAGAGTTAGATATACCTATTAGGGCTAATGGAATCAAGGGATATGGGGAGAAAGCAGGAACAGGGTACTGATCAGCCATTATCATATTGAATGGCAGTGCTGGCTCGAAGGGCCGAATAGCCTACTCCCGCACCTATTTTCTATGTTTCTATGAGATGTCTGGACTCTCTCCTGCCAGCTTTAAGAGGGAGTACAATGCATACTTACCGAAATGTTAGAGAGTTAAATTAGGTGGAAAGATTATAGAAACTAGTATAGAAATCTTTCAGATTTGGAATTTTACGGAGGGACACAATCAGCATTTATTGAGGGGAAGCAGCTGCACAGATGGGCTGGAACCATTTCCAATGGGTGGAGAGCCAGCAACTTGAGACAGTCTAGACGTCAAAGCCAAGCCTTTCACGAGTGCAGTAAGGAACACCTTGACATGCAGAGGATAGTAAAAGGTTCATGAGCATAGGTTGATGGCAGGTCCCTTGTTAATTTGAAACATGAATTGAAGTATTTTTGTTAGCAAAGGTGTTAAAGGATTTGGAAAAAAGATGTAGGTCACGTCTGGCCAAACCTCAGTGAAAGGCAGAACAGGCTCGAGGGGCTATTCAGTCAACTCACTACGATCCCCAACATTACGACCACACAGAGGTTCTCAGTACCTTGAGCTATAGGGTCAGTGATCTCCGGAGTTTCCTTCTCCTCCTTCTCATCCTGAACGCACGATGCCGCTGACATCTGCGCGAGGGCGGAAGCACAATTGGCAGCAACGCCTGCAAAAGAAAGCTGGTTAGTAATATAACCAACTCGTGTGAAGTTAGTGACATAACACAATAAGAAAGCGCCCCAGGGATAATTTATTTTGAGTCTACATGTGTGACTGAGGTTGCGAGTGTAGGACTGTGTATATGCAGGGACGCTTGTCGTCCTTCACGTTTATTGATGGTTCGTTATTAAATTTGCAGCCTGCCTTTCTTTCACTCTCGACCAGAAAACAGAAACACCAGGAGTGGATTTAGTCCTAGAAATGCGCGGGACCGTTGAATGTCTTGGGTTCCTTGAGCTAATCAGCCTATCATCCCTGATAAAGCATTGTATGTGTGGAAGGAGGTTTCTGCATGTTTCATTTGAATATCCCCTCCTGACTAGAATTGCTAGAGTGTGAACCTCATGTTGCCCAATTCTGGCACACCTTACATCCCCTTGTCCCAATGTGTTGACTGTGACAACCCAAGTATTATTCTGGCTGCATTATTTAGGTAGTCCACTACCTATGGGAACTCAGGTGTTGAATAGAGTAGCTTGATTATATATAGAATCATAGTCAAAATGGAAGCAGGCACTTCGGCCTACATTGTCCTTGCCGACTAAGTTGGTATTCTGGGCTAGTCCCATTTTCCTGCGTTTGGCCCACATCCCTCGAAGCCCTTCAGGTCCATATATCTGATAAAGAAACCACTGAGCCATCAGGTAGATCACATCAGGGAGTGCTTGTGAAATAACAATCATCTCCTCAGTAATATTGGATGTGTGGTTATCTTCATCTGGCCAGCGGTTACATGGAGGACACAAGGTCAGTAGTCGTATGAGATTTCTGATGGTGATTTTCCAAAGGCCTTCCTGGTCATGGTATTTGCAGCCAAACCCATCATCTAACTAAGGTTACCAATTGTGGGCAGTGGCCATGGGGGGTGGTCATCTCCTGACCTCAGACCACCCAGCACCCACCCTCCAACAGCTGACCAGCAAATGTGTGAAGCATGTCAGCAGTCACACAACAATGATGTTAACACTACCCCCAATCCTCTACCTTGGAGATATCATTCTATCTAGTACATAGTATTATGCATTGGCTGCTGACCAGAGGTTTGTATCAGGTCTGATGGAGATAAGTAGGGAAACATTCTATGTGATTTCCATCATGTGCTCCTCGTGTAACCAAAAAGGAGGTTAATTCTGAACGATCCTGGCTCTGGCGTGGGTCACCAGGAAAAGGGCTTTTGGCTGCCGTCAGGTCCCCTCTTCCTGTGAGGTTGACCAAGGGCATCACAAAGACCATCCTGGCTGGCTTCCAAACTTGAAACTCACTGCAGAACTGTGTAGCTTGACTCCACACAGAATGACCCACTGATCCATCTGAAGAGCTTCTCAAAGTCACCGACCCTCAGAAATAATGGGTTGTGTGAATCATCTCAATCCACCAAACTGTTACATGGTGAATACAATGAAACACGCTGTTGGTCCTCCAAGTTATCCCCGTCTGCAGTTTAGTTTAGTTTAGAGATATAATGCAGAAACAGGCCCTTCGGTCCACCAAGTCTGCGCCAAACAGCGATCCCCGCACAAAGGGAAGAGATTTCAACTTTATTTCACCTTCCATCACAGTGAGGAATGTGATGGATTTTCATGTTAAAATGTGTTTTGGGTGATCTGTTGCTTTTTATTTGTATGACTGACTTGGCAAATTAAATTCCTCGTATATTGCAAAACATACTTGGCAAATAAAGTACGATTCTGACACTATCCCACACACACTAGGGACAATTTACAATTTCTTTAGTCAGAGGGTGGTGAATCTGTGGAATTCTTTGCCACAGAAGGCTGTGGAAGCCAAGTCAGTGGATATTTTTAAGGCAGATAGATAGATTCTTGATTAGTACATGAGAAGGCAGGAGAATGGGGTTAGGAGGGAGAGAAAGATCAGCCATGATTGAATGGCATAGACTTGATGGGCCAAATGGTCTAATTCTACTCCTGTTCCTTATGACTGTCAGAGACACCTGGGTGTCCTTGTGCACACATCTCAATCTATGAACATGTATGGAATACATTTTGCCCAGAGTAGGGGAATCAAAGACCAGAGGACATATGTTTAAGGTGAAGGTAAGGAAAAGATTTAATCGGAATCTGAGGGGGTCATGTTTTCACACAAGGTGGTGGGTGTATGGAACGTACAAAGACGTACAAATTTGTAGGTTAATTGGCTGGTAAAATTGAAAATTTTCCCTAGTGTGTGGGATAATGCTGAGGTATGGGGTGATGGCGGTTCGGCAAGGACTCGGTGGGCCAAAGGGCCTGTTTACACAGCACCTGAGGGCAGAGGTAGGAATTGTGGCGCGGAGTCTGCCTACCCAGGGCACAGCTTAGACGAGCTGCTTTCCGCAGACCATCTAGACTCATGCAAATGGCGTCTCGCTCCTTCTGGTTCTGCTCTTTGATTCCTTCCGTGCTCAAGAAGAAGGCCAGCCCCTTGGAGCTCCCGGCTACCCGGCCCGTCAGCGGCGTGGAGAGAGTGTCAATCAGGTTCTTCCAGCACCCGATCAGGATGAAGCGGGCAAAACACGCACCTGGTGGAAGGAAAGAAAAGATGCAAGTCAACTGTGTCAGACCATTCGGGTTACAGCTCACCATAGTCTGAGGAACCTCGTAACAGCGACAGCAACTGTATAATTCTACTCAGTCAAAATTCCTTGCACCTTCGTGGGTCAGACAGCATCTGTGGAGGCAGAGTCATGGTCAATGTTTTGGGACCTGATGCAGCATCTGTTTGCTTCCACAGATGCTGCCTGACCCACTGAGATCTCCCAGCTGTTTGTTTATCTTTCATTCCAGGTACCTGGAGCATCTGCAGTCTCTTGTGTTTCCCTTGTACCTTTGAAACCTTCCATCTCTCTCCTTCCCTAAACCTTTACATTCCCTGTTTTTTGCTCATTCATGAGACATGGCAATCGTAGGCAAGGCCAGCATTTATTGTCCACTTCTAAATCCCCACGGCTTTGTGGGTTCAGAGGTACCCTTTTGGCCTAGTGTCTGAAAGACAACAGCGAGCCAGAATAGGATGAAACACCTATAATCTTGGTCACTGTTCCCTTTCATTCCAACACTTAATGAATTGAAGACAAACTAAGAGGGCTATTGAAGGAACTCAGCGGGTCAGGCAGCATCTGCGGAGTGAAATGCACAGCAGAGGTTTTGGGTCAAGATCCTTCATCTCCCTGTTCATTTCTCTCCCCAGATGCTGCCTGACTCACTGAGCCAGTAGCCTCTACTTAAATGCAATGATGGGAATTGAACTCATGTCCCTGGGCTATTACTCCCTGCCGAGAGATTGGTAACATAATCACAAACCCAAAGGCAAAATGCAGCAGGTCTTGGAAATTTGAAAAATAACCAAACATCCTAAGGCTTCGTCTGCTGCGGAAGAAACTGAGTTTATGTTTCAGGTTGACAATCTTTTTACCAAACAAGGCGTAAAAGAGCAGCAAGGTGGAGCAGCTGGTCGACCACTGCCTCACAGCTCCAGCGACTCAGGTTTAACCCTGACCTCCGGTGCTGTTAGGCTGTTGCTCATTGACTATAGCTCAGCATTCAATGCCATCAACCCCTTGAAATGTATCATCAAACTCAGACAAACCTGCAATGAGTTGTAATTCACACCAGGAAGCTCCCTGGCATGAAAGCAAACCTGGCAACACACTTGGCTGACAAGCCTTGAAGAAGTTAGTAGGCTCACAACAACTATTCATAAGTAGGCCTTACCTGCAGTTACTGAATCAGGAGTGTTCTTTTCCTGGGCCAGAGGAGATTGTCCTGAAGCACTGCTAACCATCTGTCCACCCACGGCGCTACTTCCCAATCCATCCATATCTGTGAAAGAAACACAAACAATGTATAGAATTTCTATAGCACTTTTAATCTGGAATATACACCCATAGCAATGAGTTAGACACTGTGCAGGATTTACTGTGGATCTCAGAGTACACAGTTGATTTTATAGCCAAAGATTGTTACTCAGAAGACAAAGTGTATTTAACCAGTACAGTCAAACAAACAGTCTACAGAGTCTACTTAAAAAAGAGTCACCATGAAATACTGCAATTTGAAAATTTCAGCAGCATCTCATGATGAAGGCAGTGTAGTGGCTCTAAGATACCATGAGTGGAAGGTGGTTGCATAGCCCACATTATGCACATGTTCAATCTCTGTCATTCCCAGCCGGATGGGTTGTAGGTAGGATTGAGAGGGGAATCACTCATCTAAGCCAGAGATACTGGTGTGATTCTGTCCAGCTCATTTGACATGAACAAGCAGTCTCTCCCCCAAATTCCTCATCACCCTAAGGTGAACCTTTAAAGATTGAGTAGCCAGATATTGAACAAGAAAGGCTGAAATTAGCAGGGTGATCAAGGGTTTGGGCAAAGCGATTGTTCTTCAAGGGTGTAAGCCAGGTGGGAAGGATGAAGAAAATGAGGGAGCTCCAAGAGATCAAGGTTGTAGAAAGGAGACATAACAGTGGTGGCTAAGATTTTGGGGAGATGGTGAACAAGAGACTGACCTCATACCTTGTCGTTATTGGTGTAGGGTAACATCATGTGTCCTGTTGGCTATGACATGGTCATAGAGTTATACATCATGAAAATATGCCCTTCGGCCCAACTCATCCATGCCGACCAAGATACCTAACCCAGCTAGTCCCGCTTGTCTGCGCTATATCCCTCCAAACCTTCCTATCCTTGTATAGAAAGGAGCTGCAGATGCGGGTTTACACGGAAAATAGGCACAAAATGGAGTAAATAGGCGATGCTGGTTTTTGTAATTTTCCGTGCTGCGTCCACAATTCTCCGCAATTTCTTGCGGCCTTGGATGGAGCTGTTCTTAACCATGCTGTGATGCATCCAGATGCAATACTTTCTAGTAGATTAATAAATTAACTGGTTAATGAAAATAAATCTTACTATAGGTGGGTGGCAAAATTGGGAGCAAGTTGACGGGTATGTGAGATTACAGGGTTTACAGAATCTGTGTCATTTTGACAGACGCATAAGCAGGCAGGGAATGGAGCGATATATAGCACATACAGGCAGATTGCAGTTTAAATTGGCATCAAGGTCAACACAGACTTTTCGGGCTAAAAGGCATATTTCTGTGCAGGCTCTTCCATGGCCACAGACTAAACAAGCCCACATCATAGTTTCCATAAATGAGAAAATAAGTGTAAATTTGAAAAAAAAAACTGGGTCTTTGACCTTCCCGCCTCAAGTTCCCAACAATCGGCAAGTGGGGACTCACCTGTTAACATGACAATGAAAGGCAGGGAATGCTCCTGTGCTATTCCACAATACCCAGCCTCTCCCAGCAGGTTCCTGTCCAACACCTGATGGTACAGTTCTTCAATCCACGCCTGTGACAACACCATCAGCACCCGACTGCTTTGCACCTGCCTCACAAACTCTTTCTGCAGAGACACAACCAGACAGACACTTCAAGATTATGGTTAAACATTCAGGAATAACCACCTGATCTGGGTCTATGTGGCTCCACATGGGATTAGCAGGCTCTTCCATGGCCACAGACTAAACAAGCCCACATCATCGTACGCACACACCCGTGGTGAGTAATGCCCCTGTCCCACTTAGGAAATCTGAACGGAAACCTCTGGAGACTTTGCGCCCCACCCAAGGTTTCCATGCGGTTCCAGGAGGTTGCAGGTGGTTGCAGGTAGTGGAAGCAGGTAGGGAGACTGACAAAAACCTCCGGGAACCACACGGAAACCTTGGGTGGGGCGCAAAGTCTCCAGAGATTTCTGTTCAGGTTTCCTAAGTGGGACAGGGGCATTAAGGTGAAGAGTATTGTTGTCTGATGTAGGAGTGAGAGATAAATTTCCTAGACTCTGCTTTGAGAAGTGTAATGGACTGATGGCCATCAGAAGCCTCACCTCGCTTCTGTTCAAATCCCATCAGGGGCCGGTAGGACATTTAAATTCAACTAACAATCTGGATTATTTTCTAGAGGAAATCAATCATAGAGTACTCCAAAAATAAAATACATCTGGCTATATGTAACTCCTGCCCCACTGCAATATGGTTGACCTTTAACTGCCTGAGAAATGGTTCACTCTCTAAGTGATTAGTCCATTTTTGAGTTTTGGTCATGTTTAGTTTAGGTATATGGTGTGGAAGCAGGCCCTTCGGCCCACTGAGTCCGCGCCGACCAACGATCACCCATATACTAGTTCCATTCTACCCATGAGGGACAATTTACAGAAGCCAATTAAACTACAAACCTGCATGGTTTGGAATGTGGGAGGAAACCAGAGCAAGCCCATGCAGTCACGGGGAAAACGTACAAACTCCGCAAAGGCAGCACTTGTACAGAGGATTGAACCAAGGTCTCTGGCGCTGTAAGGCAGCAACTCTACCACTGTGCCACCCACTATGTCATGGGAATAATTGGGAGTGTGGATCCCCGGATGGTTCTGCACTCCTTCAAGGAAGGAAGAACTTGCGTTGGAGGTGCTGTCAGAGATGACAGCAAGATTGATTCCCGAGGATGAAGATATTGTCGTTTGCATTAGGTGAGTCACTTTATTCAGGCCTCAGGATAAGGAGTAGGCTACTTACAGTTGAGAAGAAATGTATTCACTTGAGAGAGGTTTGGAATTCACTATTCCAGTGGCTCAATCATTGAAACATCCAGAGCAGCGACTGATAGATTCCCTTGCATTAAGGCAATCGAGATATATGGAGATAATGCAAGAGGGAAGGCCCTGATAGAAGATCAGCCATGATCTTTGCTGAATATCAAGGCAGGTTTTAGGGATTGAGTAGCCTACATCCTCTCCTGCTTATGCCCGCGTGTGGGATCTACCATTAGTGGACCAGGGAAGCGAGCGCTAGCGACATCTCCAGCGTCAGGCCTCCTTACCAGCGAGACGGGGACGGGTGCCGGCTTCCTCCGGTGGTAGTCGCAGGCGTTCAGCTTCAGGCTCAGTGACAGGGCGTGGAAGGCCACCAGGTACAGGCCGTCTGCATTCATCAGCGTCTGGCAGCTGCTGACCTCTCCGGTGTCCAGACCCGGGGAGCACAGCAGTTCTGAAAGACATGACACACACAAGGGGCTCACCACAGGAGTCAACAACCATGGGCAGGCGAGCAACCAACCTCCCGAGACACAATTCTCTCTCATCTGATCTGTTGGTGGAGCCAGTCATTGGAAACTAGAAGGAATTTGCATTTCTCCACCTCCTGTACTGACATCAGGGTAGGATCCCAGAGCCATACAGTATAGACATAGGCCACTGAGTTAATGTTGACTGTCAGAAACCCATTTACACTAACCTTATTATTTTTATTCTTCCCCATATTCCCATCAATTCTCCCCAGTTTCGACCAGTTACCCACACTCCAGGGACAAGTTTACATAGAGTCATATAGCACAGGAGAAGACCCTTCGACCCAACTTGTCAATGCTGTCCAATATGTCCCATCGAACCTATTCCTCTTTGCCTGCATTTAGTCTACCTATATCCATCTCAATCTTTCCAACCTAGCGGTCAAGAATTTTTAGCAACACAAACGCACGTTTCTAGGGCATGAGAGGAAACCGGTGCACCAGGGAAGAGAACCTATCACTTGGGCACAGGCAGCACTGTGGCCAGGATTGAATTGGGGACACTGGGCCTTTGAGGCAGCAACTCTCCAGTAGTGGGAGAATCTAGGATCAGAGGGCACAGCCTTAGAATTAAAGGACGTACCTTTATAATCGAATGGGAATTTCTTTAGCAAGAGGCTGGTGAATCTGTAGAATTCATTACCACAAGACGGCTGTGGAGGCCAAGTCAATGGATATTTTAAAGCGGAGAATGATAGGTTCTAGATTAGTCGGGGTGCCAAAGTTTATGGGGAGAAGGCAGGAGAATGAGGTTGAGAGAGAAAAATAGATCAGCCATGAACAAATGGAGGAGCAGACTCAATGAGCTGAATGGCCAAATTCTGCTCCTATATCTGATCTTATGATCATGATACAGATGTACAAGTTATTATTGAGACCACACTTGGAGTTCCATGTGCAATTCTGATCACTCAGCTAGAGGAAGGATATCATTAAATTTGAAAGGAGAGTCACCAGGACATTACCACGACTTACAGATGAGTTGTACGGAGAGGTTGGATAGGCTGGGACTTTTTTCTTTGGAGGGTAGGAAGCTGAAAGTGATTTTATTGAGGTGTAGAAGATAACGAGGGGCATTAATAAAGTGAATGCTCACAGTCTTTTCCCCCCCAAGAGTAGAGGATTCTAAAACTAGAGAGCAGAGGCTTAAGGTGAGAGGGAGGTATTTAAGATGAATCACTGGGAAAACGTTGTAGTCTGTATCTGGAATGAGCTGCCAGAGGAAGCTAAAGAATCAGATACAACTACAACTTTCAAAAGCCATTTGGACGTATATGTGGATAGGAATGGTTGAGAATAATATGGCCATATGCAGGCAAATGGCCAAGACTGCCAACTTGGTTGGCATGGACAAGGTGGGATAAAGGGCCTGTTTCCATGTGGTATAGCTCTATGACTCAAACGTAACAGCTCTCATCATCTTCCCAGGTAGCCAACTGACATACTTGGTAAGATCTTCATAGCAATCCATATCATAGCACAAAGAAGGGCCATTTCGTTTTTTAAGATCAGGCAGATACAATTAGGACTTTTAAAAGACGTTTGGACAGATATTTGGATAGGAATTATTAAGAGAGGCATGGGCCAAATGCATACAAATGAAACTATCGAAGTTTGTCAACATGGTTGGACCAAAGAGCTTGTTTCTGTGCTGGGTGAGACTATGCCATCTGAATGGAGGCTGTCTGAATGAGGTGTTTCACAGGCAGTGCCATCTATCCTACAATTGCAACAGTGACCACACAGTTGCTAGGGGATGTTAGAAAAAGTGGCATTAAACCCCCAGAAGATTGTGTGTTGGGGTTAGGGTGGGGTTGTTGGGTTAGGGTGAGAGCTGTACCTGACTGCAGCCCTGAACAGAAGACGGAGGCGAAGCTCTGCAGTGAAGAGTCAACTTCATCCATGCGAGGGAGGGAGAGGAGGCGAGGGAGAATGGTGACGATCGACTGCACGAAGATTCGGGCACTGTGCTGATCGGCCTCCTGGTTCCTGAGCACCTTGAGGGTTAGGGTGGCTCCGTGCATTGAGCGGTGGCCGGGGAAGTCCCTGCGACCCTGCTCCTCGTCTGCCAGCGAGCAGTTGTCGGAGCCGATCTCCGAGACGTCCGACCTGCCCGAGTCCTTCTCGGCCGCCATTGAGTACTGGTCGCATGAGTCGAACTCGGTTCTGGAGGCATCCTGCTCGTCCACGCTGAAGTTGCTCTCGCTGTAGCGGGAGCCCGGCAGGCGGCCGGTCCTGGGATCGACCGACAGGAAGTTGGCAAAGTCCACATAGGGGTGGGTGCCATTGTTGGGGTGGACCGGGTCGGGGTTGTCTCCTTCCTCGGCCCCCAGCGGCTCCATCCTGCACGGGGCCTCGGCAGCGTCCGTCCCACCCGGGTACTCGGGGCAGCCCGTCTCCTCCGGTGTGGTGCGGCCCGTCTCCGCGGTGATGCTGATGCTGACGTCCGGGCTTTTGCCCGCTCCGGTCTCCCACTGGGCCTGCTCGGTGGACAGCACCCGCCGCTGCCAGCGGAAGTCGGCCTCGCTGATCTCCATCGACTCGCGGGCCGACTCGGCGCCGCCCCTCAGCTCCTCCGCGTGCTTCAGCAAGTGCCGCACCTGGTCCTCGGACAGGCCCCCGCCCCGGCTCAGCTGCTCCAGGCCGGCCAGCAGAGCACAGACGCAGGACACGGCTGAGTGGCAGGCCTCAATACCCCCCTTCACACAGGCCTCCGTCATACCATCCATGATACTGTGGGCAGGGACACACAGGGGGTGAGAGCTGGCAAACAAACAACCCACCTCCTCATCCACATCAACCAAACAAACCCTCCCACCAACCCCACCTCTCCCCACCCATCTCATCCCCTGCACCCACCTCACCCATCGCACACTAACTCCCACCCACCCACCTCACCCCCCCCCACCCACCTACCTCACCTCATTCACCCACCTCACCCCCCACACCCACCTCGCCCATTGCACACCAACTCCCACCACACCCCCCCCTCCCCACCCACCTACCTCACCTCATCCACCCACCTCACCCCTCCCCCCATGCACCTCGCCCACCTCACCCCAACTCCCCATCAGCCACTTCATCATCCCACCCCACCCCAGTTCCAGTGCGCTGATAAAGAAACTCATGTATTCAGGGGCAACATGAGTAAACACAGTCAAGTAACGGGAAAGTATACAGCTAGCGACAAGGCCCTTCATCTGCATTGACGTACAGAGGGATCTTGGGGTACAAGTCCATAGCTCCCTGAAAGTAGCAGAACTAAGTATTAGAGTCAGGAAGTCATATTGCAGCTTTATAAAACTCTATCCAGCTCGCATTTGGAGTATTATCTGCAGTCCTAGTTGCCACGTTAGAGCAAGGATGTGGAAGTCTATTTCGAAGTTCAGAGGGGAAAAGTTTAAAGTAGATGTGCAGAGCATGTTAGCTTTTTACTCAGAGAATGATGGGTGCCTGGAACACACTGCCAGCGTGGGTGTGATAGCAGAACAATAGTGGTGTTTAAGAGGCCTGTAAATAGGCACATGGACATGCAGGGAGTGGGGGGCAATGGAGCACATGCAGGCCAAAGGGACTAGTTCAACTTGCGCACCATGTTTGGCACAGACGTTGGGAGCCGATGGGCCTGTTCCTGTGCTGTACTCATTTATGTTTCATGTTCTCGAGGAATAATGTCATCAAAACCATATGACATGGGTACTCAGCAGGTCAGGCAACATCCATAGAGGCAACAAGTGTAAGTTGAGACACTGCATTAAAATCTGACCCAGAATGTCATCCTACACCTTTTGCCTTCTCACAATGCTGTTCAACCCACATCTTGTTTGTTTCAGACATCAACCTCTGCTCTCGCTTGTGTCACCAAACATCTCTATAACCAGAGGGCAGATGTTTCACGTGAGGGGTAGGAGGTCAAGCAAGGATACAAGGAAGAGTTAAAACTATGCCATATATTATTTGACATTTCCACCCTGGGAAAAAGCCTCTGCCTGCCTACCGTATCTATGCCGCTCATAATTTTATAAACGTGTTTTTTTGCCCTCAAGCTCAGATGCTGTAGAGGAAACAATTCAAGTTTACCAACCGCTCCTTGTGGCTAATGTCTTCTAATCTAGTTAGCACTGGGAGTATATAATGGAGGTAGATGCATCTTGGAAAGCTCAGGAAACTGGCAATTGGTGCAGAAGAGAAGAATTCTAGTGGAGGAGGAGTCAACTGAAAATTTCAACATACCAACGTCTCAATCTTGGCGAGGCAAAGCGTTTAAGGATGAAGGTGGATAAGACGAAGTTCAGAGATAACTCTGGGTAGGTCCAGGATAAGCACTGAGCAGGTGACTTACATCTTGTGAAGATCCAAGTGTGACTTCCTTCGCTGACTGGAGCGCCTCCTGGTCTCCCCTTCGTACACGGTGGGACCAGCGAGATCGTATAGGCGTTGGGGGCTGCTGAGAATCTGTGCAGGTGGAATCAGACAGGTGTTAGTGCAGGAAAAGGCATCAGACATCTTTTGTCAAACACACTCTCACCTCCAGCTGAAAGGGCCATTGGTTTTAAGTCTCAATCCAGAGAACGGAGCAACACAAACATTCTAACGTTACTGCCGCTGCCTCTGACGGACTTTGTGGAAGTAGGCATGGAGTTGTTTTTTTGGAAAGACTTGGTCAAGAAAAATCCCAGATTCCTTGTTATTGCGGGAAGCCATGGATATGGAAAATGGAGTTGAGGTGAAAGATCAGCCATGATTGTGATGAATGGGGAAGCATGCTCGAGAGGCCAATGGCCTACTCCTGCTTCTAATGTTCTTGTATACCACTCGCTGCAACTATGCAACCCTCCTGCAGGGGTACACTGCCCAACGTCGCAAGAGATAGGTATAACCAAACAGCCGGTTGAGAAAGCCAAGCCTTGCGATGGTGAGTGAGCACTGGAGACGGGGAAGCCTGGTGTCATCGACCGCACTGCAGCAGGAATCGTGAAACCCATCTCTACCCTTGGCAAACTGACAGAACGACCTGCACGGTTCCATTCCCACTCCTGCACCATCCTCCACCACTCAAGGAACACCAGCCTTGCTCACAGCTCAGTCTCCTGTGCCCTTTCTCCCCAGTACAATCCTCCAAGGATTCTTCTCCCAAACTGGTGATGGAAGAAGCGACACAAAGTATAAGTTTCCACATGATGGAAGAGGTGAGAGAGAATGATAGGAGTTTGGTGGACAGGTGGGTGGAGCAGATTTCATGCCTGAGAACGTTTTAAAAGAAAACAACGAAGAATTATATAATTGCACTATTTTGTTAATGTTTCAAGTAACAGTACTTCTACATGCACCTAAGCCGTAATATTCTTCGGCCAACACCTCACCTCAATTCGCAAGATGCCGTGCCACACAGTTTACCTGCTGGTTTGATTATGACCCATTCACAGTATATGTGTCAGGATAGTTAGTGTCTACTTCCAATGCTTTGAATGCAATCTGGTGACCCTCAGGGCATCTGAGATGATCTGGTGTATGAGTGGGATTGCTCTCTCTTTCTCTCTCTCTCTCTCTCACACACACTTATATGATGTACACACAACACACACACACATAAAACAAAGGGAAAAACATACACACACACATTCATTTGGTAAAAATAAATGTGCACATTTGTATACACATACACATACACAACACATAGATGGTTGAAAACTTCAAATTCCTAGGAGTACGACTTCTCCTGGACCACTCATATTGAAGCAACGGCCAACAAAACACACTAATGCCAGAAGGCTAAGAAGGTTTAGGATGTCCGGTGTGTCCCCAACTACCCTCACCAACTTCTACAGATGCACCAGAGTAAGTATTTTATCGGGATGCATCAAGCTTGCTTTGGGAACAGCTCCATTCAAGAACGCCAGAAATTGCAGCGAATTGTGGACGCAGCCCAGACCGCCCTTCCATTGAATCCATTTATACCTCACGCTGCCTCAGCAAGGCCAGCAGCATAATCAAGGACGAGTCTCACCCTGGCCACTCCTTCTTCTCCCCTCTCCCATTGGGTAAAAGGTACAGACGTGTGAAAATGCACCACCTCCAAATCCAGGGAGTTTCTTCCCAGCTGTTATCAGGCAACTAAACCATCCTACCACAACCAGAGAGCAGTCCTAAACTACTATTGGACTATCTTTGATCAAACTTTACTGGCTGTACCTTGCACCAAACGTTATTCCCTTATCATGTATCTGTACATTGTGAATGGCTCGATTGTAATCATGTATTGTCTTTCTGCTGGCTGGTTAGCACGCAACAAAAGCTTTTCTCTGTACATGTGACAATAAACTAAACTAAATTGATAAACTGATATAGATAAACACACACATAACACATGCAATTACGTACTCAATCAATCTCTCACTCACAACAGACACATACTCATACATCACGTAACAGTCACAAACACACACACATACTCAGTCACACACACACAAACACACACATACACTCAGTCACACACACACAAACACACTCAGTCACCAACACAATACACACTCATGTGCACACAGACACCCCTTTCTCTTGCAGATGCAGTTTTACCTCCTTCATGATCTTGATGGCCTCCACCCTGTGCTGTGGGGGTGGGTAGAGCAGCAGCCGATGGTACAGTGACTGCAACACGGGCCTCAGTGACTCCAGGCAGCCCACCAGTCGGACCAGCTCCACTGCGATGTAATATATGGTGCGCGCCACTGGCTCGCTGAGAGCTGGGGCCATGGACGAGCAGCCGGACCCTCGGCCGTGGTCAGAGACCCCGGCAAGTGTGGCATCGCTCTCCGCCGAAGAGGCCCCGTGGGCAGACGAGATGGTCTTGTCACGGATGGGGTTGCCCAGGATGACTATCAGCGCCGGACAGAGCTGCCTCCTGCAACAACAACACAATCGATTCAAGTGCATGGACTGGAACAGCCATGACCCAAGCTTGTATAGCGCCTGAGAAATGGCCCCCAGACACTTTGCAGGATGGCATTGAGAACCTGTGGGGTGCGACAGGCTCAGTCAACGTGATGGAACAGCACACAGGAAGAGAGAGTTGGAAGCAACACTCAAGAGGAAAACTCCAGGACCAACAGGGTTTGGTACTGGTTCCTGGATAATGGGCGGCTCGCAGTTATTACCATCCCTGACTCACATGTCCTGTTGAGCTGCCGCAGACTGCTGAGGTCTACAAATCTTAACTTTTTCTTGGGACTGGAATCACAAATAGTCCAGGGCAAGTCTGTGCATCCCTCCTTGAATCAGGCAGATGCCATAGTTGCCTGGTCACTAATTACTAATATGAACTTCACTCGGTGACTGATCATTAATATTAGCTTCACTGATTATTATCAAGGCCTACCAGCAAGACTAAAAGGCTCTGATCGGCAAATCAATTCCTTACTAGTACACCAACTAGACTCGGCTGATTGTAAACTGGTGGATGCAAGCTTCGTTCCCTGATCAGCCGCGAAGAGGGGGAGCTGAGGACACTCAATCATGGTGGGGAGTTCAGGGTCAATGCTACATTTCCATACAAAGGTGAAGGTAGCTTAAATATCTGAGTGGTTTCAAACACTGACAATTTAATGCATTAGTACAGGTTTCATCTGATATTCCATCACCAATAGGTCAGAACATTCCACACTGACTCATTTTGACCTCTGGTTCCGCACTGTAAACCCCCATTACTTTGACTTTACTCTGGACATGACAGGCGCTGGCAGGTTTGCTGCTAATGCTGGTTGCAGATATTCCTCACCTCCCTATTGCAAACACCCCACCAAAAAAAAACTATTCCCCTAAATTATTTCCCCCTCTCCAAGTTTTTATAAACAGTTTAGAAATAGACTTTATATTATTTATTAATTTTGTGGGGCATGTGCGTCATCGGGAATGTCCGCTTTTATTGACATCATTTAATTGTAGTTTCCTTGAACCAGATCTATTAGAGATTTAATGGGCCGAACAGCCTCCTTCCCTGGTAGAAACGCAGAATGGTTACTATCCCATTCCGACAAGATTTACGCACACTTCCCTTTCATTATTGGAATAAAATGAGGCAATTTGGTCCATTGTATCCATGCTATAACTTTCCAAGAGCCTTCTTGTTAGTCCTACTACAAGGGGCGAGGGCAGATGTGAAAGATTGACCAGTAGTGGAGGATATCTCACTGCGACATGCATCTGAGAAAGGTGGCCAAGGATGATTGAGGCTGACCTTCATCGAGAGCTGGGTGGGATATGTGTGTTTCTCCAAGAGCTGACTGTAATGTCCTGCCCTGCAGGTTTAAAGAAAGCTGGTGCAGGCCACTCAGCCCCTTGGGCCTGCTCTGCCGTTCAGGAAGATCATGATAATCCTCCACCTTGTCCACTTTCCTGCCTCTTGCCCATTTCCTCTTATTCTGTTCACATTTTTTTTTAAACAACTAATCAGACAGTCAGAACCTTTCTCCCAGGGTGGAAATATCAGAGGGGATAGCTTTAAGGTGAGAGGAGGAATTTTTAAAGGTGCAGGGGCAAGTTTTTTACAGAGGGTGGTGAGTGCCCAGAACGCACTGCCGGGTGGTGATGGTGGAAGTGGATATTATAGTGGCATTTAAGAGACTTTTGAATAGGAATATGGACATGCACAGAGTGGACGGATATGGACTCTGTGCAGAGTTGGTTTTGCATCATGTTCAGAAAAAACATTGTGGACCAAAGGGCCTGTGTGATACTGTTGTTTTATATTCTAAGCAGTGCACTCAACTTCTACAGCTCCCTATAGGAAAGAGTTTAAAAAATCTACTACCTCTCCATAAAAATCTTCCATTCTCAGTCCGCAATTGTGAAGCGGTTACTCTGAGGCCGAGTCCACGAGCTCCAGAATCAGCCATGGCAAACTGCTTTTCGACTTCCACCCAGCCACGCCACTCAAATTTGTGTGTGTCGTAGGATTACTTCTCATTCTTCCAAATCAAAGAGTTCTGGCTAATCTTCTTCAGTCTCTTAAGACAATCATCTCAGAACTAATTAGAAAGCTATTGGAAAGAGCTGGCACAGAACAGTACAATAAGAGAATTGGCCCATTCACCCATTCTATCTGTGCTGAACCTGATGCCAAATTAAATTAATATCTTCTGCCTGTACACAATCCATATCCCTCCATTCCTTGTATATCCATGTACCTTTCTAAAAGCCTCTTAAATGCCACTTTCGTACAGAATCTGCTTACAGCAACACTCCCGGCAGCGCAGTCCAGGCACCCGCCACTCTCTGTGTAAAGAAACTTGCCACACGCATCTCCTTTAAGCTTTCTCCCTCTGTCCTTAAAGCTACGACCTCTAGTATTTGATATTTCCACCTGAGAAAAAGATTCAGAGTGTGTACCCTATATATGCCTCTCATAATTTTGCAAATTTCGATCAGGTCCCCTGGGCCTCCGAAGCTCCAGAGAAATCAATATGTTTGTCCAACCTCTCCTCACAGCTAACATCCTCTAATCCTGGTAAACTTCTTCTCCAGCTTCCAAGCCTCCACATCGTTCCTTCTTGGGAGCAACAAGAACTGCATGCAATAGTCCTAATAAGGTGTTGGCAAACTTTTTGAATGCTGCAATATCACTTCCTGACTCATACTCAATGCTCTGACCGATGAAGGCAAGCATACCCTATGCCTTGGATGGGCACAAAATTCTGGAATAACTCAGCAGGTCAGGCAGCATTTCTGGACAAAATGTATAGATGACGTCTGAAGAAGGATCCTGACTCGAAACGTCGCCTATCCATTTTGTCCAGTGATGCTACCTGCCCTGCTGAGTTACTCCAGCATTTTGTGTCTATTTTTGGTATAAACCAGAATCTGCAGTTCCTTTTTATTACATTATACCATATGCCTTCCTTATCACTCTATCTATTTGTGTTGTCACTTTCAGAGAGTTCAGCTCAAGCTTTGAAATCACATCCAAGTCTAGGAATCTGTATAATGCCCTCCAGTCAAATCATTCATCGCCACTCAGATACACTGAAGTACAATAATTAAACGCCACAGCAGTGAGGTACGATGTCTCAGGAACAGGTAGTGAAAGAAGATGGACAGAGATCAAAATGTGAGAGGCTGTGAATAATGAGGTGGCTATACTCACCACAGCAGGTCGGTGAAGCCTTTGTGATGATGCATGAGAGGAGAAGAACTGCTTAACATGGAGAGGATGCACTCCAGGTACAAGAGCTGCATGTGTTGGCTGTTGCTGAAAGGCAGAGATCAAGGTAAGAGCAGGCTCCATCCTGTGAGGCGAGGAGGTTTCCCAGCGAGGGGTATCCATCCCCCTCCGGCCCCCAGTGGGAGGGATAGCAGTTGGACTGATGCAAAGTCCAGAAAACAGACCAGTGAGACCAAGCATTGACTAAGTAATAGTTTCGCTGAACACCTACACTTGATCCACCGAGGCCTGTGGGATCTCCCAGTTGCTAACCATTCCCTTACCCATTCCCGTACTGACCTTTCTGTCTTGGGCCTCCCCCATTGCCAGAATGAGGCCATATACAAACTAGAGGAACAACACCTCTTATTCCACCTGGGTAGTTTACAATCAAAATGGTATGAACACTGAAATGTTCAAATTTTACCCTGTTTCTTTCCCCTCCTGTCCTGATGTACACACATTTTTCCCCATCATGTCCCATCACCCTGCTCCTTTCCCAGCCTCTGTCCACTCATCTGCCATCCTCGAGTCTCATATTTCCCTTTCATTCCATCTCTTTCCCTTCGCCACTGTCCCAGTTAAGCCTAGCCATCAGTTGGTTGATTAAAAAGCCCTGCAGACCCGGATGAAAGAGTGTAGGAAAGAACTGCAGATGCTGGTTTAAATCGGAGGTAGACACAAAATGCTGAAGTAACTCAGCGGGACAGTCAGCATCTCTGGAGAGAAGGAATGGGTGGCATTTCGGGTTGAGACCCTTCTTCAGTCTGAAGTGATGCTGTGTGTCCCACTGAGTTACTCCAGCATTTTGTGTCTACCCTGGATGAAAGATCCTGGGTATATTTTATAACTCGGGATGCAGCATTTTGCTCCGGTCCACTTACTTCACAACCCTTTGCAGCTTCTCATAAAGGACAGAGAGCACAGAGACCACGTCTTCACAGAGTGCTTCAGCGGAGACCGACTGGCCTGAAACAAGAGTCCAACATGACTGGGTTCAAAACAAATCACAGACCTGCGGCACGACAAAGTCAGCGGAGAGCAGCAACCACCAGCGACTCAGATAGTTGGAGGGGGAAAACAACGCCATGGAGGGACAGCAGGTAGTGCTGCTGTTCCACAACTCTGGCAGCCAGAGTTCAATGCTGACCTTGGATGTTGTATTGGTGGAGACTGCGTGCTCCCCCCCCCCCCGAGACTATGTTGGGTTTCCTCCAGGCACTCGTTTTCTCCCACATCCTGACGTGCTGGCAGGTTAGATTACTACCACAAGATGCCTTGTGTAGGTGGGTGGCAGGAGAATGTCAGGGGAATGTGTGATTTGATTGAAATGTGAGAGAGAGAGTGGGTTGTAAGGAAACCAGTGGTGGAATGTAACTGGTGGGGGTCCATCAGTTAACATAGGACTGAATGGCCTCCCACGATGGTGTGTGAACATATCAGACATTTTAGATTGTAATCAAGAGATGGTCGGATATCCTTGACCTTGGGTTTGGGGGATACTGTCAGAACACCCACATTGGATATCTATGAGGAGGGAAAGTTTTCAGATCTAATGGTCTCCTACGTTGGGTTCTATGATTTAGCCTGACATATCCATCGAGAGTTTCACCTCCACCACCATGCTGAGAGATTACCTTTGTTGTGAGAATCCTCACGTCCACCCTCGTTCTGCAATAGGAAAAAAAGCATTAGTGAGGGTCAGGCAATCGCTTACTTTACCACCAAACTGTGACAGACACAGGGGACATCGCTCCATCTTTCAATCTGATCTGTGTATCATGAGCTCTTCTCACCTATCATCGTTTGTTTTACCTGCACCTTCTCTGTAGCTGTAACACTCCATCCTCCTCTGTTTATTTTCTCTTTTGCACTACCTGATGTAGTCATGCATGTTATGATTTGACTCAATAGCACACCAACCAAAATGTTTCACTTTACAATAATAGATCAATGCCAATATCACCAATTTCAGTACCAATGCCAGCCTTTAATGATCCCTTCATTAACAAATCTATCTCAGATTTATAATAAAATGGATGAACTTTAATTGATCTTTAGGAAACAAAGTCCTAATTTTTTAATGGCCTCTTAATATCGAAGTATAAAAAGTCCGTAGTTCCTCGGCTTTTCCTTGGGGTTTCTTCAATAGAGGCATAAGATTAGACACCCTCCAGTCATCCAGAAACTCAAACACGGGCGTCAAAGACAGAAATATCTCAGCCTGTGGCCCCACAATTTCTTCCCTAGCTTCCCACAATCTTCAAGGATACACTTGATCAGATACCAGGAATGTATCTACCTTAAAGCGTTTTAAGACCACCAGCACCTTCTCTTCTGCAATGTGGACTCTATTCCAGACCATTAACGCCGAGTTCCCTAGCATTCATGTCTTTCTTCACAGTAAATACAGATGAGGTTAATTTATTTCACACCTTGTTTATCTTTAAGGGGCCCTATTCTCGTCCTTGTTACTCTTCTAGCCTGAATATGCTTGTAGAATCTCTTTGGATTCTCCTTTGTCTTATCTGCCAAAGCTTTCTCATGTCCCCTTTTTGCACTCTATGCACCTCAACAGATTCACCTGATCCCAGCTGCCTACAGCTGATGGCTCCTTTTTCCTTGAACGGAGCCTCAATTGATCTTGTAATACAGGGTTTTCCATTCCTGCCAGTCTTGCCCCTCAATCTCCTTATAACTAAAATCCTCCAGTTCAAGCAACATCCAGGCGAATCTCGTCTGCACTCTCTCCTGCACAACCATATCTTTCTCATAGAACATATCTTCCACAGAGAACATGTCTCATAGAACCATATCTTCCTCCAGAACAGCAACTGCAGCCTAAAGGGCCTGTCCCACTTCAGCGTCACTTACGCTACATCATTTACGCGTCACGACGCACGACACGCTCATCATGACGCGCACGTGGTGACATAGGCAGTGACGCGCGATCACGCGCTGCGCCCCAGGAGTTTGGGATGTACAAAATCTTCGTGCGCCATCTGCGTGACGCGCAAATGTCACCCAAGTGGGACAGACCCGTAACTAATGTTTTGTGAAATTGCAACGTAACCTTCCCACATTTAAAATCTATGGAGACACAAGATATTGCAGAAGCTGGAATCTGGAGCAAAATATATACTGTTGGAAAAACTCATTGGATCAAGCAGCATCTGTAGAGGCAGAACGATGGTTTGGGTTTTGGGTCAAGATCCTGCAACACTTACTTATATTCTATGCCCCATCTTTTGAAAGAAAGCATGCCATATGCCTCCTTCACCATTCACCGACCTGTGTTGCCAATTTCAGGGAACTATGGACTTGGACCCTTGATCTCTATGTTCATCAACATTCTTTAACACCCTGCCATTTACTCTGTATGTCCTGCCCATATTTGACTTTCCAGAGTACATCATCTTTCACTTGACAGGATTAGATTCCATCTGCCAATTCTCCACTCAACTCTCTTTCTGGCCTACATCTTGCTGTAGCTTTAGACAACCTTCCTCACTATCCAAAACACCACCAACTTTCACATCATACACAAGATTAATAATCGTACCTCCAATATTCATATCCAAGTTGATATTTTGAAATGTCAAACAAATCATTCCTTAGCCAGCGTAAAGTCATGTGCACAGTCTATAATCTCCCTTCTTATTTATTTCAATTTTTGTTTAGTTATAGGAGCCATTCGGCCCATCAAGTCTACTCCACCATTCAATCATGGCTGATCTATCTTTTTGAGCTTTCTCCTGCCATCTCCCAATAACCTGACACCCGCACTAATCAAGAATCCTTCAATCCCCACCTTAAAAATATCCATTCTTAGGTCACTTCATGTTGGCAAGGTATCACCCCAGTAAATCGACCCTGCACTGTTTGTGGTAGTCACTGCCCACTAGTCCGGTCTACACACAGCAGTAACTGTATCATCTTGAATGGCAGAGGTTGAATCTGCTGGGTAGATACAAGGAAATGCAAATGCTGGTTTTCAATAAAGGACATAAAGTGTTGGAGTAACTCAGTGGGTCAGGCAACATCTCTGGAGGACATGGATAGGTGATATTTCGGGTCAGGAACCTGGCTGAAGAAGGGTCCCAACCCAAAATGTCACATATCCACATTCTCCAGGGATGCTGCCCGACCTGTTGAGTTACTCCAACACATTGTGTTTGACTCTGCTGCGCTTGAATGATGTGGGTCCCCTACTGTTCTCAGCCAGATGCCACTGAGGGACAGACGGCAGTGACATTTGGCGTGGTTGTTGAAGCTGGCTCACCTCATTCTCCTGGTTCATGCGCAGCTGCTGAGCCAGGTCGCCGAACATCTGGCTGAGGGTAGCCCGCACGGCAGTGTTGATACTGCGCTGGTGACAGCTGGTGACGTACGTCTCGATGCAAACCTGTCGGTTACAACAGAGAGAGGCGGCTGTGAGCAGCAGCTGAGTGTACCTCGGACAGATCTCACACGCTGGGAACGATGGCCCAGTGTGTGCCAGTGGCGTGTGTGTGTGTTCGTGTGTGTGTGTGCATGTGCGTGTGTGCGTGATCGCGCGCATCCGATTGACGCATGCATTTGCAATTGCAAACGGTGCATGTACACAAACATGCATGACCACGAACATGCATGACCACATGGCGGGAAGCACACATGCATCCAAGCACAAGAACATCAACAATAAAATCAGTCTAGCATTACCTCAGCAATCTTTAGGATGGCACTGCCGTTTATTTCAAACGTTGAAGAATATGTGAAGCAAAGCAGCACCTTTTATAAGAGAGGAAACAGAAACATAAGCAGGATGGTGATTAGCAGACCACAGGCCCCTCTGAACAGTATTGCAGGCCATGTTATATCTGAGGAGGACCATATAATGCCTGGGGCACTGGAGACAGTGCTTCTGATCCTCATAAGTACATTACCAGCAAGAAAAGGACATTAGGCCCCAGCAAACCTTTCCGCCATCCATTTAGATCATGGCCAATTGTCTAACCCACTTCCTTTATCCGCCCTTCCACCATTTCTATTAATTTCCTTAATGTACCAAAATCTACTTTGACCATTGCAACAAATGACCATCCACAGCCCTCCTCTTCAACCCAATACCAGGCTATTTTTCCAGTGATATATCATCTCCAGCTGTGCTCCTCTGGAGTATCAGACTGGGACTTCTACTGAAGTCTCTACACTTATAGTCATACAGCATGGAAACAGGCCCTTTGGCCCAACTTGTCCATGACAACTAAGATCCCCCATCTAAGCTGGTCACAATTTGCCGCATTGCCCTCTAAACCTTTCCTATCCATGTACCTGTCCAAGTGTCATTTAAATATTGTTTTTGTATCTGCCTCAACTACTTCCTCTGGCAGCTCGTTCCACATATCCCCAACTTCTGCGTGAAACGTTGCCTCTCAGGTTCCTATTAAATGTTTTCCCTCTCACCTTAAACTTGATTTGATTCCCCAAACCACAGAAAAAGACAATATGCATTCATATTATCTATGTCCCTCATGAATTATACACCTCTGTAAGATAATGGCTCAGCCTCCTGCGCTCCAAGGAATAAAGTCCTAACCTGTCCACCCTCTCCCTATAAAGCTCATAGCCCTGGCATCTTGGCAACTTAAATCTCTGCACACTTTCCAGTTTTAATTCCTAAAGGAGATACAATATCTCGCTACATTTTCAGGCCCCATCTCCTTTGCAGCAACTGTACAATGATGGGTGCAAGGTCCCTTTTGTGTCTGTAGCCAGCATCGCAAGAAAGCCCCCTTTAATGGAGCAGTGACCCCTATGTGTCAGTATTTGAAGTCACAGCAAGCACCTTCATCACTTCCACCTGCAGGTCCTCATTGAGGAAGGGCGTGACCTTCATGGAGTCCAGCATCTGATTCAGCAGCTGCCTGTCCTCCAGCTCCTCTGTCGTCGACACCAGCCTCTCGTCCACCAGCAGCTTCTAATGGGGAAAGGGCAGGCAAGTTAGCTCTCCAATGCCAAGGCACCCCGTACCTCCTCCACCTCCACTCTGCCCCCACTCCAACGGCAGCACCAGAGACCCGGGTTCGATCCTGACGTTGAGTGTCATCTGCGTGGAGTTTTCCCGTTCTCCCTGCGACCGCTTGGGTTTCCTCCCACGTCCCAAAGATGTGTGGATTTGTAGGTTAATTGGCCTCTATAAATTTCCCCTCGTGTGCAGGGAGTGGATGAACAAGTAGGATAACATTGAACCAGCGTGAGCAGGTGATGGATGGTCGGCGTGGAGTCGGTGGGCCGAAGGGCCTGTTCCATGTGGTGTGACTGTGGCTGTGAGCAGATGTGCGTGAAGGAGTGTGAACTCTTGTGACCTAAACCTTGGAATTGACTGAAGGGAATCTGAAATAAAAGCAGAAAATCCCAAGAGACACTCATCACATCAAGCAGTAGCTCAGTCTGAGATACGGTCAGAGGCACCAAAGTCACAGATGTTGGAATCTGGAGCAAAACTAAGGAGAGCTGCCGGAGGAACTCAATGTGTTAAATAGCATCTGGGGAGTGAAGCGGACAGTCAACATTTTTGGTCGAGACCCTTCAACTGGACTGGAAAAAAGGTCATCGACCTGAGTCTTTAATTCTGTTCCTCTCCCCACACATGCTGCCTGCCCGAGTGATGATCAACAGTATCTTGGTTTATTTTGTCCAACATCTGCATCTTTTTGGTTTCCAGCTCTTGAGATGGTTTCCGTACTAACCTGCATTCCGGCCAAGGCATGCTGAGCTAGTTTGACGTTCTTCGATTCCAGAGCAAGCTTCAGGGGGATGAGGCAGCACTCCCTAACACAAAGGCACAAGGAGAATCAGTCAATGGCTTCCAATAGTCTATGCTGTACTATTAGAAAGAAGAATTCTGCATTTACCTTGCCTTCTCAATACTGGTTCTGAAGTGTAAACACCATTTAAAATGCAGGCAATGTGACCGTCAGTCTATGCACAGCAGGATCACACAAGCAGTGATGGGTCAGATCGCCCACCCTCCTCCCCAGGCCTTTCGCTGGGCCACGCTTACTTGTTACAGATCCTCCTCACGGCTGCTGCTCTCCCCCCAGGGTGGCCTCAGGTAGACCTTCGTTGGCAAATCTTGAAGCCTGGCTCCAGAACACCCTTTGACAATGTCTGTTGTTTGAGTAATTTTAAAAAGTCGTTGATAATCTGAGAGGGACACTTAAAACCTATTCAAACTGATTTGCAGGGTGCAGGGAAGATTTACGAGGATGTTGCCAGGACTCGAGGGCCTGAGCTACAGGCAGAGGTTGAGCAGGCTAGGACTTTATTCCCTGGAGCGCAGGAGGATGTGGGGTGATCTTATAGAAGAGGTTCACGAAATCATGAGAGGAACAGATCGGGTACACGCCCAGAGACCCTTGCCCAGAGTAGGCGAATCAAAAACCAAAGGACATAAGTTTAAGGTCAGGTGGGGAGAGATTTAATAGGAATGTGAGGGGTATATTTTTCACACAAAAGGTGGTGGGTGTATGGAATGAGCTGCCAAAGGAGGTAATTGAGGCAGGTTCTATCGCAAAGTTTAAGAAACATTTAAACAGGTACATGGATAGGACAGGTTTACAGGGATATGGGCCAAACACAGGCAGGTGGTGCCAGTGTAGATGGGACATGCTGGCCGGTGTGGGCAAGTTGGGCCAAAAAGCCTGTTCCCACTCTGTAAGACTCCATGACTATGATTTAAATGTTAACATAAAGTATAATTTAAAAGTATAAGTTACCGACCGTCTTTAAATGAGTGAGGCGACAGAGGGTTTGCCAAGCACATTGGAACTTTGCTCAGCGTCAGATGGATCGGGTGCTTTAATTCAGGATAGAGTCCCAGAAATGTATGGGGTAGAAACAAGACATTCCTCCCACCACGTCCATGCTGGCCTTCTTGCTCATCTACACTCATCCTATTTGTCCACATTGAGACTACTTTGCCAATTTAAGTGCCAGTCTAAATGTCTCAAAGGTAGCGATGTACCCGATTCCACCACCTCCTCATGGATTGCCTTCAAGATATCAACTACTCTCTGTGTAAAAACACTTTCCATTCAAATCCTCTTCAAAACTCCTCCCTCTCAACTCTTGCTTTGATACTCTGTCATGGGACACGGGTTCTGACTATCTACCTCATCTTTACTCTTTTGATTTTATGCAGCTTTTGTTTGGTCACCTCTCATCCTTTTTTCCAAGGAAGGCGAGCCGAGCTGATCTAGTATTTCCTCATAACTGAGGTCCTCCAATCCATACAACATCCTGGTAAAAACGTTGGAATTTCCCCCAATTCAGTCAGTGATGAAACGGGAGCTCAAATCGATCGGGATCTGACCTCCATTTTGTTTTTCACTTCCCTGGAGCAGCTGAAAGATCAGAGCGCTCCCTTAAGGGCCGTCATTAGCCAGTCACGAAATCCTGCGACGCCAAGCGTGGCCGCGCGTCACTGCCTATGTCATCGTGCACCATGTGCGCGTAATGCGCACCATGCGCACAAATGACGGCCAAGTGGGACAGTCCTTTTACGATCTTCTTTGGATTAGTGGGACAGAATTTTTTACATCTACCTGAATGAGTTGGGCCTCACGTTAACTTCTCATTTGAAAGACATGACCTTCAGGGTTGTGGCATTCCCTCACTGTTACGATTAGTGTTAGTTAGGTTTAGATTCAGGATTAGATTTATTACTATCACACAGAGAAAAGTTTTTGTTTGCATGCTATCCAATCAAATCAGATAATACTATAAATGAATACTCTCAAGCCAAATACAAGTACAATAGGTAGAGCAAAGAGAAAATCCAGAGTGCAGAGTGTAGTTTCTTGCACTCAAGTCTCAGGAGTGGCTATGGTGAGGGAGCTCACAACCTTCCTGATGCACAAGTGAGGGAGTTACCTCTGTCGTAATCAGTGTGGCATGTAACATGTTGCAATGCGACCAGAACAAATTAGGTTATTGTCATATACACCAAGATGCAATGAAATTCCTTGTTCACATTCAGATCACAGAATAAGCAGAAATAGCTATGATAATACAACAATAAATGCAAGGACGTGCAAAATAGCAGAATGGTGCAAGAATGTTGCGGCGGCGGCAGCAGCGGCTGCGACGGCGACAGCGGCAGCGACAGTGGCGGCCTGGCCTCGGAGCTGGGGCGGCGGCAGTGGCCGCCCGGCATCGGAGCTGGGACGGCGGCGGCAGCGGCTGGGACGGCGGCAGCGGCAGCGACAGTGGCGGCCTGGCCTCGGAGCTGGGGTGGCGGCAGCGGCGGCCTGGCCTTGGAGCGGGGACAGCGACAGCGGCGGCCTGGCCTCGGAGCAGGGGCAGCGGCAGCGGCCACACGGTATCGGAGCTGGAGCAGCGGCAGCGGCGACCTGGCCTCGGAGCTGGGACAGCGGCGACCAGAACTCGGAGCTGGGGCACGTTCCGGCGGCAGCGGCCACTCGACTGACCGCGGGCCCAGTGGACGACAGCGGCGGCTGGGACAGCGGCAGCGGCCTCGGCGCAGAGGGAGAATAAGAAGGGATGAGAGAAAGACTTAAGACTTTTGCCTTCCACCACAGTGAGGAGGTTCCTGGTGAACTCACTGTGGTGGATGTTAATTTGTGTTTATTGTGTGTTTTGTCATTTTTACTATATGTAGGACTGCAAGGCAACAAAATTTCGTTCAGACCGCAAGGTCTGAATGACAATAAAGGCTACTTGAACTTGAACTTGAATGTTGTGCAATTCAAGGTAACGCCACATCGAGTGGTTTATGTGATTGCACTGGTCACTGACGGATTAACATTTTTTGGTTGACATTTAAGCCAGTCCTGAAATCAGTGATTATATGGCCCAGTGAAGCTGGGCTTCACATCTTGTTATTAGGCCTAACTTCATGTAGGCCAGATGTATGCTGACGATGCAGTTGTGTATGTACATGCCAAAAACAAACATCAAGCTGCACAAGACCTATCAGCTGCTATGATTAATGTGTCAAACTGGTTGCAGTTTTCTGATCTACATCTTAATGTGTCAAAGACTGTCTGTATGTTTTTCTCCAAAAAGGCAAGTACTGATGGAGATCCTGATGTGTTTGTACATGGAACAAAACTTAAAATTGTACATGAGTTTAAATATTTAGGAATCGTGATCGATTCACAGCTCTGCTTCAAACAACCGGTGAAAAGAACAGTAAATTTAATAAAATTTAATTTGTCCAACTTTAGATATATTAGAAATAATTTAACTATTGATTCAGCCAAACTATACTTTAATGCAATGATTGTGCCATACATGACCTACTGTATAACAACTTGGTCACTGGCATGTAAGTCCACACTAAAGCCTGTTGAAATTGCTTATAAACAAGCCCTAAAAACTCTTGACAAAAAGCCCAGAATGTACCATCACTGTAACATCCTGAAGAAATTTGATCTGCTGAGCTGGGAAAACGTAATAAAATATTCGGACTCAATTTTGGTTTACAAAATCTTCCGTGGACTAGCCCCACCTCCGTTAAAGGACTTCATAAAGAAAAACACAAATAGGTCGACAAGAGCAGCCTCCAGGGGTGATTGTATAGTCCCGTTTAGGAAAAGTGTCTTTGGGCAGTCAGTATTTTCATATCGAGCGTCGCAGACCTGGAACGCGATACGATGCGTCATACGGGATCTGCCAACCCTTACCTCATTTACCAAACATCTAAAAATATGGTTACTGCAAAATCAAAATTGCAATCATAATCTACATTAAAAATAACCTCTTTAATTGCTATTTTTTTTACTTTATTGTTTGTTTTGTTTTTATTTTTGTCTTTTGTTTTTACCTTGTTTGGAATGTGTTTACCTTGTGTTGGGACAAAAGATGGAAATTAGCTACTGGCTACAATCTTGCATATTACATGCAAATGTTTATTAATATGCACTGTCCCTAATAAAAAATCAATTCAATTCAATTCAATCATGGGGAAGATCATTATGAGATCATTATGAGACGTGAATATATATCGCTGGCAAGGCAGCATTTATTGTCCAGCTCTAATTGCCCTTGGGAAGGTGTTGAAGATCTGCCTTGTTAAAGGTACATGCTGGATACTATTGGTGAGGGAGTTCTGACTTTTAAACAGCATCAAGCAAATCAAACTTTCATTTGAGCTGTGAGCATTTACACTTTTCTACTACCACCAAAGTTAAATTAATTTGGAATAAACCCAGACCAGCCACTAAATATGCGGTACTATAATCCCTGGGTGAAAAACAAGCCGTTACCTTGATCCTGGTGTGTAATAAATAATGTTAGCTTTGTCATATATACCATTGTAATGCGTTGCACAAGAGTTTTGCTTTTAATTCGGAACAATAAACTGAATAAGGAGGGTGCAGAGTAGACTGGCTGGATTAGTTGCAGGGGTGAGGATCTAGCTATGAATTAGGCTAGATAATGTTTTTTTCTCCTTGTGGCAAAGACATGTCCTTTCATATACAAGGACATGACTGATTCAGAGGAGGTAAATAGAGAGAAGCTGTTCCTCTGATAGGTGACAGAGGGGGCTGCACACACAGTTTCAAAATGATGGGCAGAGGAATCGGGCAAATGCAAGAGTCTTTTACAGATCTGGAACAAATTGCCTGTCAGGGGTGGTGGAAATAGAAGCAATCTGGGCTTTCAGGAGGTAAAGCACGGTGGAAATTAATTTCCATGGCTAAAGGATAATCTGATTGACTGGACTGTTCTACAACAGACCAGCATGGACACAATGGGCAGAATGGCCGTCTCCCGACATTAATGAAACTGAAGAGCTTACCTCAATTGATATGTTGGCAGTCTGATGGCACCATTTTCCGATTCTAATGTTTCTGCAAAATGAGGAAAGAGAATGAGCTTTCTTTACAACAGATGAACAATTTGGGACATGATCTTTGCACCAGATTCTGTGATATTCCATAGGGGAGGGGGATTTCCCATCCCCACAAGACTTCTATCCATGTGCAGGAGGTGAAGAACAGAGCATTGAGGTCAAAGTCCCGTTGGCTCACCACCCCTTGTTCTCACACTGGTTCTTTGTCAATATATCAACTTTAAAAGTTTCATCCTCCTTATGCCCCCCCATCCACACCCTCTCCTCATTCCACTACCAGACCTGAACAGTCCCTTTTCCACAAACTGTGCATTCACTCTATCTATGCCCTTCATTACTTTTTACACCCCTATACAATAACCCCTCAGTCTTCAGCGCTCGAAGGAATAAAGTACCAGCCTGTTCAACCCATTTCTATAACTAAGGTCCTCGAGCCCTAGAACTGCCTCGTAAATCCCCTCTGCACTCTGTATGTACTGATCTTTTCATGTTAAGATCTTTAGTGGATTACCGAGCTTTAAGAATCAGTGGGACTTGCTCTTAGAATGAGACCGCCGCCTGGAAGGAAGCCTTCTGGCCAGTTGACCCAGTTCAGTAGGACTAGATAATGTGACATGGGGGTGTGGTTGGTACAGGACGATGCAATTCTATAGATACCTCTCCATTGTCACATGTGTAAAGGGCGTGCATCAGTAGGAATGATCATGTGGCACTAATCCACATTGCCTTTGGCTCTATCCTGAGTGGAGCTGCAGTGAATATCTGATATCCAGTTTTTTCCCCTCTCTCTCTCTCTCTCTCTCTCTCTCTCTCTCCCTCTCCCTCTTTCCCTCTCCCTCCCTCTCCCTCTCTCTCTCTCCCTCTCTCCATCTCTCCCTCTCCCTCTCTCCCCCTCTCCCTCCCCCTCTCTCCCTCCCGCTCTCCCTCCCTCTCCTTCTCCCTCCCTCTCACTCCCTCTCCCTCCCTTTCTCCCTCTCCCCCTCCCTCTCTCCCTCTCTGTGTTGGGTTGGGTGACCTTAAACACGTCACTTACTACCACTTGAAGGAGGTTTGTCGAAAATGGCCCACTGGGCTCCAAGCTATGGCCATGTGGACCAACCTGAAAGATATTAATATTGAATAAGAAAGGCTCATAAAAATGCATTCCCTTGGAACGAAGGGCTGATTGAGCTGTACAAAATGCTAACAGGACGTTGCCAATTAGGTTCAGAGCAAATACTTTTTTTTCTAGTCGGTGACTCAATGAATATGGAAAGTGATATTAACAGTAGTGCCAAGCCATTGAACAGTGTATTGATTGGGCATTATTTCACACTGCTGGCATTATGTAGGCTGTGGACAGGGATGGGCAAGGGGGGATGGGCAAAGATGGATATGTATAGATTCTATATTAACCAACTTCCATTAATTATATAGTATAAACCTCACTCTCCGCCCCACATGATTATCAGTAAACTAAATCCGGGGGGAATATCAGCGTATGGTAAAAATGTTAAGGATCATCTTTAAGGACATGAAAGAAATAAGGAGGTGGAGCGATTTGGGGATCAGATGAAGGAATGGCCACCAGTGATGGTACATTAAATGCAGGGATAATGTGTATAGACTGGAGGAGCACAGAGATCCTGGGCATTGTACTGCTGGAGGAGGTTACAGGGAGTGCTTATCAGAGAATAGGTTGATGGAATTAATGTGCTGATCATGATTTAATGATGAAGGAATCAGGCAATTATAAACTGTAACACTGTACAAAGTGAAATGGAGCAGGAGTTATGATTTTAAATTACTCTACCACTTCCCGCAGAAATATTTAACCATTCTAGGACATCCTGAGATATCTTCTTCCTTCAGTAAACATGGCTTCCCACTGTTATTGTGGATGGGGCCCTCACTCGTGTCTGCTCTCTTTCCCACAGGTCTAGCCTCGTTAACCCCTCCTCCACCCACCCAGGCGGGACGATTTCCACCGAGTCCTCACCTCTGTGGCCACCAGCTTCCACATCCAACACAGAATTCTCCAACATTTTTACCACCTTCAACATGATCTCATTACCAGTCACCAGACGACCTGATGTCCACAACCAACACCACAGCACTGGTCAAGAGAGCCCAGCAGCGACTACACCCTCTCCGAAGACTACGTAAAGCAGGTCTCCCCACTACACATCTACGAACTTTTTATAGGGGGACAATCGAGAGCACATTAACCAACGGCATCACTTCCTGGTTCGGGAGCTGCAAGGCGTACGAACGGCACCAACTTGACAGGATTGTGAAGACCGCCAGCAGGATTATTGGTGCTCCACTCCCTTTCTTGCTGGACATATACAGGAAGAGTATCGACAGAGCCATCTCCATCATCAAAGACCCCTACCACCCATCGCATCACATATTCTCCATCCTGCCATCTGGGAAGAGGTACAGGAGCATTAGCTGCAAAACCAGCAGGATGCTCCTCAGCTTCTTCCCGCAGGCTATAAGACTGATAAACGGACTTAGCCCCCTGCCAAAGTATCGCGCACCAACCATCAACCTGGACACACTGCAGCAGCTGTCGATCGGAACGCCTGTTGATGTTTAGTAGAGAGTAGAGTGTTTAATTTAATTTGTTCATGATATATGTTTTTTATTTCTAGTTATTTGTAATGCACACTGAATGGACACTGGTTGAGCAACGTTTTTTTGTTTCCTCTGGGTATGTGAGTACTCAGGAAATGACAATAAAGATATACTGATACTGATCTTCCTATCCCCACCACCTTACTGTTTTCCACAGAGACCCTCTTCACCCCTCGTACTTTCCCCTGCAAACGCAGGAGATGCAACACTTGTCCTTCCACCTCGTGCTTCACCCCCATTCAGGAATCCAGGCAGCCCTTCCTTGTGAGACAGAGGTTTGCATGCAAACCTTATCTACTATGTTCGGAGCTCCCTGTGTCGTCCTTTACATCAATGAGCCCAAGCTAGGTCCCCATTTTACGGAACCTTTGCACTCTGTCCACCAGGCCTGTTGGAACTCCTGGTTGCAAGCCATTTTAACTCCTCTTCTCATTCCCATGGGATTTTATTTCAGGCTTCCAGTACCTCAGGAATTTTGCTTTTGAAGTAAAGCCTAATTGTTTAATTTAGGCTCTGTACAAGGAATCCTACAACTGCTCTTCCTTAATTGCATTAAAACCTTTCCTTTGACCAATGCCATGGAGAGAACCCGAGGTTGGTTGAAATCTGGAATGAACTATATCGGATGGTAATGGAGGCAGATCCTCTCACAACATTCTGTGTGAAAAAGTACCCCCATAAATCCCCTCTAACTCTCTTACCCCCTACCCTAAGTATATATCCTCTAGTTTTATTTACCTCTGATAAGGGGAAAAGATTCCTGAACTCCACTCTATAGGACCTACATGGGATACCCCAGAGAGATAGAAGATTCCGCAGATGCAGGAATCTGACTCAAGAAAGAACTGCTGGAGGAACTCCCAGTTTTAATGCAGAGTCTCCACCCGGCGGTGGCACAATGGTAGAGTTGCTGCCTTACAGCGCCAGAGACACGGGTTTGATCCGAACTATGGGTGCTGTCTGTAAGGGGTTTGTACGTTCTCCCCATGACCGCATGGGTTTTCTCTGGGTGATCCGGTTTCCTTCCAGACTCCAAAGACGTACAGGTTTGTAGGTTAAATGGCTTCATTGAAAATTATAAATTGTCCCTATTGTACAGGATAGTGCTAGTGTACGGGGATCGCTGGTCGGCGCAGACTCGGTGGGCCAAACGGCCTGTTTCCACGCTGTATCAATAAACTGAAATAAACAAAACGTTGAACATCCCTTCGTCTCTACCAGATGAGTTCCTTCAGCAGTTTATTTTGCACTGAATAAACTCATTGTGTGTGCCAAGTGTCATGGGCAGAATGGTGTGAGAATTGGAGGACAGATCAGATAATGCATCAGTGTTTAAGGAGGAACTGCAGACACTGGAAAATCGAAGGTAGACAAAATTGCTGGAGAAACTCAGCGGTTGAGGCAGCATCTATGGAGCGAAGGAAATAGGCGACGTTTCGGGTCGAGACCCTTCTTCAGGCGCATCAGTTTCTGTTTGACGAGTGAGAAAGATCAGACTGGGCTAACGAGACTGCCTCTTTCTCCACAGATCAAATGCTCTGCTTGAAACCCCACGCACAATTCCTTTACAATGGGGAGGACCTATGGGTTTCATAGATTGAGGAGAGAATAAGGTGGGAGGAGGAAAGAAATGCGTGAATAAATATGACAGAAAAATATGATGCTAAAGGAGGCCATTCGGCCCACCTTGTTTGTGAACTGCTTCCCCTATCTCCGGAGGGTGGTAACTCTCTAGGATTCTCACAACTTTGAGTATCCTCTCAGGGTTATGGAAGCACAGACATTTAAAGCACGATAATGCTGATCTCTGTCTATCCAGCCAAAATGACTCTATTGGATAACAGGATTGATATTGGTTTATTATTGTCACATGTACTGAGGTACAGTGAAGACCTTGCCTTGTGTGTTTTCCAGGCAGTTCATTCCATATCCTAGTGCATCAGATGCAAAAACAAGAAAGAAAACAGAATACAGTGTTGCAGCTTTGGAGAGAGTGCAGATGAAAAAACAGTGCAAAGGCCACAATGAAGTTGATTGGAAGATCCTTAGCTTATGAGAGGTCCATTCAACAGTCTGATAACAGCAGGGAAGCTATTCCTAAATCTGCTTTCAAACGTTTATATCTTCTGCAAGGGGAGAGGGGAGAAGAGAGAATAACCAGGCTGTGAGTGGTGCTAGATTATGTTGGCTGCTTGCCCAAGGCAGCATGAAATATAGATGGTCGATGGGAAGGAATGGGGGGGGGGGGGGGGGGGGGGGGGGGTGGTGATTGGTTTGTATTATGGACTGAGCTGTGACCACATCACCCTGGAAATTCTTGTGACGTTGCGGAGCAGTTGCCAAACCATGTTGTGATGCATCCAGATAGGATGTCAAATTGGATTTTACCCAAATCTAATTTTCCATCTCTCTGTCTATGGCACTCGAGGTTACGGCCCTTCAACAGCCTATCCAAGTACTTTATAAAATAATTGAGGATCTCTGCCACACTTTGCTCCCCTCCGATCCTTCCAGCAACAAATCTGAAATCTATGGCCCTCTAGTTATCGACCTCCGTTAAGGAATAGGTCCTAGAGTTCACCCTTTCTAAGCCTCTCACTATTTTATTCACCTCAGCTAAAGCACCATTTGCAGTGATGACGTATGATTCTGAATCACTCACTGATCTATCCAGTTAATGCAAGGGAAGGCTTTAACTGTACAAGAGCAGACTTGGCAATACCTGGTTTCTATGGTAACAGAACACTATGTTGCCAGGCACCCATTCAGGTGAATCAGCCCTCAGCAACAGGGATGACTCATCATCTGCAGAAAGCTCTTTTTTCCCCCTTTTTTTAAAAAGCATGTTTTCCCGATCGATTCCACTCCATTTGTAGTTTGCAATGTCTGTTAATTCCAGTCCCCTTGTTTCACTGTGGCTCCTCCTCCATCCCAGCCACCCCCTCCCCAAACTCTGTCCCATCTTTTCCTCTCTCAGGTAAAATACGTGGAACAACATGGCTGCCTCATCCTGACCGCCTCCGGAATGACAGTCGCACGTCACACCCGTCTGTCCACTTGGGTGAATACACGTCGCTGGCGAAAGCCATTTTAAGAAAGTCCATTCTACCCAGGATCCTGGCAACACACATTATCTAACATCAACAACAGATGGCCAGCTAGTGTCACTGAGTTTCTTGCAAGCTTCCGGTGCACACACTGGCTGCCACGTCTCCCGATATTACCGCAGTGACTGCACTTCAAAAGTACTTCAGTGGTTGCACTCCACGACAGGGGCAACATCAGGAGAGCATTTCCTTAATCTGTGCCGATATCTCCTCACACCCCGCCTCTTGGTCGGGTACAGAGACAACAATTGCCAACTTCTTTCCGCATTCACCATGCCAGTGTTCCCGGGAATCTTAGGTGTTTTCAATGAGTTAATCTGCCATGAGTGTAGGCCCAATGTGTTCAACCTTTCCTCACACAGCAGCACCTATAACCCAGGAGTCAACCTACTGAACCTTCTCTGCACTGCCTCCAATACAAGCACATCCTTCCTTAAATGGGAAGTTCAAAACTGGTTGCACTGCTCAAAGTGTGATCTTACTGAGGCCCTGAAAAATTGCATTCAATCTTTCCCATTTTTAGTATCCTTTCCCCTTGCAATAAAGGTCAACAATAATCTGCCAAATTACTTGCTGTACCTGCACACAGGTCTCAACCCAAAACATCATCCTTTCCTTCTATCCAGAGATGCTGCCTGTCCCGCTGAGTTACTCCAGCATTTTGTGTCTATCTTCGATGTAAACCAGCATCTGCAGTTCCTTCCTACACAAACATTTGACGTTACATAGACCATAACCCAACATCCCTTTGTACCACAATATTTTGCAGTCTCACATAATAATAATTTTCATTGTCATTCTTCTTTCCATACTGTATAATTTTCATAATTTTCGAAGCATAATTATATTCGAAGCATCTTTTTGCCACATGCTTAACCTGTCTATATTGTAATGCAGGCTTTTTGTGTCCTTCTCACATCTTGCTAATCTACCTACGTGCATCATCGGCAAATTTGGCTGTAACATGCTTAGTACCTTTGTCCGAGTCATCAATGTACATTGCAAGTAGCTGAGGCCCCAGCAATGATCCCTATGGCATTCCATTGAGTGGCAACCCAAAAATGACTCATTTATATTGGCTCTCTGTTTCCTGTTAGTTCCTCTCCCATCCAAGTCAATGCATTATCGTGACCACCAACAGTGAGCTTTTATGTGTTACCTTATCAAGTGACTTCTGGAAATCAAGGTACACTACATCTACAGGTTCCTCTTTATGCTACACTCTCAAAGAACCCTAGCAAACTTTTCAAACAGGACTACCCTTTCATAAAACTATATTGGTTCTGGACGGTTGTCTACTGCTTTTCCAAATGTCCAAACATACAAAATTCTTAAGGGGTTGGACAGGCTAGATGCAGGAAGATTGTTCCCGATGTTGGGGAAGTCCAGAACAAGGGGTCACAGTTTATGGATAAGGGGAAAATCTTTTAGGACCGAGATGAGGAAAACATTTTTCACACAGAGAGTGGTGAATCTCTGGAATTCTCTGCCACAGAAGGTAGTTGAGGCCAGTTCATTGGCTATATTTAAGAGGGAGTTAGATGTGACCCTTGTGGCTAAAGGGATCAGGGGGTATGGAGAGAAGGCAGGTACAGGATACTAAGTTGGATGATCAGCCATGATCATATTGAATGGCGGTGCAGGCTCGAAGGGCCGAATGGCCTACTCCTACACCTATTTTCTATGTTTCTATGTCATTCTATTATCTTCGTAATAGAAAATTAAAGAATACCCCAATGACAAGTGTTCGTCTAACAATCTGAGAACTTCCTGCTTTTGCAACCCTTCTTCCTTGAACAGTGCTGTTACATTTGCAGTTTGCCTATCCTGTGGGATCTCTCCAGAATCCAAATATACCCAACACATCCGCTGTCTCTGCAACCATTTCTTTTAAGACCCTATTATGCAGGCCACCCCCCTGGAAGAACATGGTGGACTTCAGCCCCATTTGTTTGCCTCATACTCTCTAGTCATATTGATCGCTGCTCCCTACAGCTCCTTGATTACCAAATCACACTGATCAGAATTGTTCACGCTGCTCCTGGTTCACATGTTATAGGAATGTTGATTGAAATTGGACAGGATGCTGAGGAAACCCTCCATCTTCGGTTCCATCCACCAGGCTCAGTCATGTCTATCGCCTCAAGGCACCATTCATAGTGTCATAACCCCATAAAGTCTTACAGCATGAAAACAGGCTCTTCAGACCAACAGGGCCATACCGGCTAACATGTCCCATCTACACTAGTCCTACCTGCCTGCATTTGGCCCATATCCCTCTTCACCTGTCGTATACATGTACCTGTCTAAATGTTTCTTAAATTTTGCGATAATACCTGCTTCAACTACCACGTCAAGGAGCTCGTTCCATGCACCCACTACCCTTTGTGGGCAAGTGCTGGTAGACAGCAACTCTACCGCTGTGCCACCGTTGATATTGATCAGGTGTGGGACCAGAGACACTTTGGCTTGTCTCATCAAACTCCCATAATTGGCGAAACAGGAGATTGGTTCAACCTCAGTGCATCTTAACCACCACTACCATCAATTCAGTTTATAAAATGAGATCAAGTGTAGTATCGTCTTAATATCCTATGATGATGTAACAGACATTTACATGGATCCTGGTTTCAAAACATAGAAACATAGAAAATTGGTTCAGGAGGAGGCCATTCAGCAATTTGAGCCAGCACTGCCATTCAATATGATCATGGCTGATCATCGAAAATCAGTACTCCTTTCCGCTTTTCCCCCATATCCCTTGATTACCTTAGCCTTAAGACCTAAATATCTCTCTCTTGAAAACATCCAGTGAATTGGCCTCCACTGCCTTCTGTGGCAGAGAATTTCACAGATTCACAACTCTCTGGGTGAAAACGTTTTTCCTCATCTCAGTCCTAAATGGCCTACCCTTTATTCTTTAACTGTGACCCCTGGTTCTGAACTCCCCAACATCGGGAACATTTTTCCTGCACCTACCTTGTCCAATCCTCTAAGAATTTTATATGTTTCTATAAAATACCCACTCATCCTTCTAAATTCCAGCGAATACAAGCCCAGTCGACCCATTCTTTCATCATATGTCAGTGCCGCCATTCCGGGAATTATCCTGGTGAACCTATGCTGCACACCCTCAATAGCAATAATGTCCTTCCTCAAATTAGGAGGCCATAAATGCACACAATACTCCAGGTGCGGTCTCACCAGGGCTCTGTACAACTGCAGTAGGACCTCCTTGCTCCTAAACTCAAATCCTCTCGCAATGAAAGCCAACATGCCATTAGCTTTCTTCACAGACTGCTGTACCTGCCTGCTTACTTTCAGTGACTGGTGTACAAGCACACCGGGGTCTCATTGCACCACCCCTTCTCCTAATCTGACACCATTCAGATAATAATCTACCTTCCTGTTCTTGCCAGCAAAGTGGAAAACCTCACATTTATCCACATTATACTGCAACTCCCGTGCATCTGCCACTCACCCAACCTAGTCACCCTGCATCCTCATAGCATCCTCCTCGCAGTTCACACTGCCACCCAGCTTTGTGTCATCTGCAAACTTAGAGATGTTACATTTAATTCCCTCGACTAAATCGTTAATATATATTGTAAATAACTGGGATCCCAGCACCGAGCCTTGCGGCACGTCACTAGTCACTACGTGCCATTCTGAAAAGGACCCGTTAATTCCTACTCTTTCCTTCCTGTCCACCAACTAGTTCTCTATCCATGTCAATACCCTACCCCAATACCATGTGCTCTAATTTTGAACACTAATCTCTTGTGTGGGACCTTGTCAAAGGCTTTTTGAAAGTCTAGATACATCATATCCACTGGCTCTCCCTTATCCAATCTACTTGTTGCATCCTCAAAAAATTCCAAAAGATTAGGCAAGCACGATTTCCCCTTCATAAATCCATGCTGACTTTGACCAATCCTGTCACTGCTTTCCAAATGTGCTGTGATAACTTCTTTAGTAATCGACTCCAGCATCTTCCCCATTACCGAAGGCAGGCTAACTGGTCCATAATTCCCTGTTTCCTCTCTCCCTCCTTTCTTGAAAAGTGGAGTTACATTGGCTACCCTACAGCCCACAGGAACTGATCCAGAGTCGAGAGAACATTGGAAAATGCTCACCAATGCATCCACGATTTCTAGGGCCAGCCTCCTTGAGTACTCTGGGATGCAGACCATCAGGCCCTGGGGAATTATGTGCCTTCAGTCCCAACAGTTTACCTAACACCATTTTCTGACTGATGTAGATTCCCTTCAGTTCCTCCCTCCCACATGATCCTTGGTCCCCTAGTATTCCCGGGAGTTTGTTTGTGTCTTCCTTAGTGAAGACAGAATCGAAGTACTTAGAGGGGGCGCCATCTTGGGGCACGGCTGCTAGCTAGCAGCTGTCCGTCTTTTTCACTCTTTTCTTTAATTTTTAGTGAGTTTCAGTGTTTGTTTTTAGGAGGTCTAGACTTTTTTATTTGGGGGGAGGGGGGGGGAAGGGGGAAACTACTTTCTAGGTCCCTACCTGGTCGGAGAGGCAGCTTTTCTCCGGGCTGCACCGTCGACCCGTCCTCGCGGCCTACCAGTGGGCCTGGAGCGGCGTTTTCCCGAGGGGACCGCCCAGCACCTCGGCTTCGGCGGCGGCACAGAGCTGGAGCGCTATCGCGGAGCGGAGCGGGCGATGCCTTGCCTGGGTCGCCGCGCTGGAGCTCCGGTGAGCTGAAGACCACCGATAAAAACATCGCGGAGCTGCGGGTCTGCGGAGCGGGCAGCTGCGGGCGGCGGCGCTGACTTCAACATCTGGAGCCTGGGATCTCTCGATGAGATCGCCAGTGGTGGAGCTCCAACTGTCACGGCCTTGTCGGCTTCGGAAGCCGCGGTCTCCGGTAAGGAAGCGGCCGTTCCAGGTGTCCCTAGCCGCTGAGAGGACTCCCCCGACGCCGGAGCACCATCTCCCGGCGAGAACGGCCTGGAACATCGGGCCTCCGTAGAGGCAACTGTGGAGGCCTCAATTGGCCCGACTATGGGTGAACTGGGGATGGGGACTGGACATTGTGCCTCCCCCCATAATGGGAACCATTGTGGGGGGATGTTTCTATGTTAAAGATCCTTATTGTTCCGTTTCCAAGATGGCTGCCGGAAGGGAGAGTGAACGCTGGCGCGATTAGCTGCCGCTGCTCTCTCTTTGAATTGTGTCTTTGAATTGTGTCTTTGAATTGTGTATTGTTGATGTCTTTACTATTTATTTATTTATTTATTTATTGCCGTTATTTTTTGTTTTGTTTCATTCCGCTTACATGTTTTGTATTCTGTTTACTAAATTTTGTAAGGTGTCCTTGAGAGTCTTGAAAGGCACCCATAAATAAAATGTATTATTATCATTATTACTTGTTTAACTGTTCTGCCATTTCCTTGTTTCCCATTATAAATTCACCTGTTTCGAACTGTAAGGGAACAACATTCATCTTCACTAATCCTTTCTTTTTTACATAACAGATGCATGGAGAACAGAAGCAGGGAGTTATCTTCTGTAAGTTTCACTATGTGGGCCACAGCTGAGGAACATACTGGGTGTAACAGGGCAGACAAAGTTTGGGGAGGGTGAATTTACTCGAATGGTTTGGGAATGTTGGAATAAAGCAATCTGGAGAAGACAACGACAATTATCGTTAATTCACTGGATGTTTTCAAGAGAGATTTAGCTCTTGGGGCTAAAGGAATCAAGGAATATGGAGAAAATGCAGGAACGGGATACTGATTTTAGATGATCAGCCATGATCATATAGATTAGATTAGATTAGATTAGATTTACTTTATTAATCCCCTTATTCAGGGGAAATTCAGATATCCTTGCAGCACACTAATAAAAATACAACATAGCATTCAAGAAGTTCAACACCAAAACACAAAAACATCCCCCCACAGTGGTTCCCACTGTGGGGGAAGGCACAAAGTCCAGTCCCCATTCCTCTTGTCCACCCAGAGTCGGGCCTATTGAGGCCTCCACATATAGAATGATGGTGCTGGCTCAAAGGGCCGAATGACCTACTCCTGCACCTATTTTTCTATGTTTCCATCCTGTAGCAAATTTAATAGAGGTGTTCAAAACAGATGTGACGAAATTGACCCTGTCATTGCACTCACAAGGGATCTGAACACGAGTCGGCAGGTACTTATGATAGCCGGTAAAAAGATAAAAAATAATATGGGTGGGTCATTTATAACATGAAAGGTGCAAGTCTAGTTGTGTTAGAGGAAGCAAGGAAGGATGGGTGAATGCAGAGGAGATTCACCAGGATGTTATCTTGATTAATGCATTTCAGTTTGAAGGAGAGACTGGAAAGGCTGGGATTGTTTTCACTAGCGTGGAGGAGGTAGAGGGTGAGCTGCACACAATTTCTTAATTTAAATTAATCTGGGATAAATATGGTAGGGAGTTAGTTTTTTTTTTGCCATAGTTCAGTGTCGATGACAACAAGATGAGAGAGGGATAAGTTTAGAGGGGATCTAAGGGGGAATTGTTCCACACAGAGAGTGGTCAGGATTTGGAGTGTGTTGCCTAAAGAGTCAATGGAGGCAGATACTCACTGGCATTTAAGAAGAATATAGACTTCAATTACATTAAAAGACCATGGACCTAATACAGATAAATGGGATTATGTAGATAAGAACAACATGGCTAGTTTCAGTGCTGACTTTATGACCTTATAACAAAGGGATCTTGGGGTACAATTTATCTCCTATCAATTTGCATCACAGGTTAGCAAGGCCATTATAAAAAAGCAAACCAAGCATTGTGGCTTATTTCTTCAGGAAGGGAATTTAAAAGCAGGGAAGTTATGCCAAATCTATTTCAAATCTTCGGTGGACCATATGTTAGGTACTATGTACTGTTCTGATTGCCAAAATGACCCAGAGGAACTGGAGAATGTGTAGAGATTATTTACGAAGATGATAACAGAAGTGCAAGAGTATATGTTTCAGGTCCCTCTGTCTCTTTTATCTTAATGCGACTGAGGGGTGACCTCATGGAGATCTTTAAAATCAATATAAGACAGACCAAGAATTCCAATATGTAACATGGAAAAACATTTCAGTCTGCCAAGGGAGATGACAACGTAGAACTCACTGCCACAGGGAGAAACTGAAGCAAATAGTACAGGGTCATGTATGAGGAGGTTAGAGACATACACGAGGGAGAAGGGTAGGGAGATTCATGCTGGTAGATTTAGCTGAGGAAAGACAGGAGATGGCTTCTGACCTGGAGGTTTCTCATCTCAACATTTAATGTAATGCCATGTAAACTGCTTTTCTACCCCAAAGCACTTCAACACCAAATAAATACTTATGCAGTCATGGTGATAAAGTGGCCAGTTCACACATGAAGCTCCTATCACGATAATGACGTTTTAATATGGAAGATAAGACACAAAAGCTGGAGTAACTCAGCGGGACAGGCGGCATCTCTGGAGAGAAGGAATGGGCGACGTTTCGGGTCGAGACCTTCATCACTCTGAAGAAGTGTCTCAACCCGAAACATCGCCCATTCTTCTCTCCAGAGACGCTGCCCATTCTTCTCTCCAGAGATGCTGCCTGTCCTGCTGAGTTACTCCAGCATCTGCAGTTCCTTCCTACACTAGAAGTTTTAATAATGTTGATTAGAGTTAAAATAATAGCATGTGTTCTTTTACATCGTAGATTTTACATCAATCTGCGACAGCATCAGAGGGCACTGATGACAATGATACATTCCCTCAAATGAAGACTTTGTCAATGTTTCAACGATTCTCTATTGTCACATATGTACAGCCCAGTGAAATTCTTTTGCACAACCCAGAAATGCACAGTTGCCACATTCTAGCACCTGTTACAAAGAAAAAATCCAAAGTCTGGTCCACATGTTGGAAGTACTGGAGTGCCTCCGATCCAGGTAAGCCCAGAGAAGCCCTGAGCTGCTGCAGGCCCGCGACCCAACGTCCCTCTCTTCACCTGACCACCTTTGTTCGTGTCTATGGAGTGTGACTTGAAGCAAAGACAAGGGTGCTATCCTCAACAACAACAACTGCTATCATAAATCTAGCACCCCGAATGTAGCTTCACTGAAGGGAGACCCAGAGAGGGGGAAAAAAAGGCAGGATTTTTCTCTCATTTTTTCAAATTTCAGATTCATTACCTCTCCTGTTATTTTCACCTCTCAGAGGCTGGTTGGAATCTGGAACGCACTGCCCAGTGGAGTAAAGTACACTGACAACACTTATATATCTGGACGAGCCCTGGAAACACCACAACATTAATGCCACCAACTGAATGCTGCCAAATAGGATTACTGTAGACAGATAACTGCAAGTTGACATGGCCAAGGTGAGCCAAAGGGCCTGTTTCAGTGCCTCAAGACGCAGTGACTCAGTCACAGTTTTACCACTCTCTTCTGCGTGGCAGCACCTCCACAAACATTTGCATCATTCAACCTTCCTCAGACTACACCCGTCCACCTGGTCTACCCCTCCCCTCTCCCAAACTTAAAAGTTGCTGCACTCCTAACCTCGCAATGCTGAAGAAAGATCGCCGACGTAACACACTGGCTCTGCTTCTCTCCCCGCAGATGCTGCCTGACATGCAGAGTATTTCCAGCACTTTCAAGTCTTATTCGAAAGCACGAGGATATATACCTTCTACAGAGACTTTTGGCGACTTGGAATGGAATAGCTGGAACAAAGATGAAGGGAAGATGCAAAAGCATTTTCCAAAATGGAACGGGGTAAAAATTTGGAAAATAAACATTTGCAGAGTGAGAATTGGCTGAATGGTCACTGACTTGTGATATAATTCTATAATAAAAATCCTTAGAGAAATAATGTGACTGTGTATCCTATCAATGGGTTTCTCTCAGCAAGTAACCAGTGCCTCAGAACTCGCTTACCCCTGGCTGCAATGACCTTTTAAATTCCAAACGTAATTTAAATGTGCTGGAGTTAGGCAACGTTTCGGGCCGAACCCCTTCAGGTTTCGGCCCGAAACGTTGCCTATTTCCTTCGCTCCATAGATGCTGCTGCACCCGCTGAGTTTCTCCAGCATTTTTGTGTACATTCGATTTTCCAGCATCTGCAGTTCCTTCGTAAACATTTTAAGTGTGCTGCTCGGAAGCACAGCAGATTCACATATATGGGTGACAATTTATCGAGATAGAAAGGTGAAAGATGATCTCTTACCGCACGCTAAGGTGCAGGCATCTCTTAAAGGCTTGTATTTGCTTCCAGACGCTTCCTTCGATATCTTCTTCAAAATGTCATCCATCCCCACGGCAGGCAGGAGCAGGAAGGTTATATATCTGCGTTGAATCGGGATAAAGTCCCGTTTAAGATGCTGCTTGGCGTTGCATCAGCGTGCCGGGGGGGGGGGGGTCATTCATTCGCTGGGGGACTCATGAAATAAACACGGCCGGTCCACAGCCGGGAGGATTCCAGGGACACGTCTCGCTGGCAGGTAGAGAGACGACTGGGTAAATTGATTATAATAAGGAGACGCCGAGGGATTTTTTTTAAGGAGATGCAGGGAGACAGGATCAGTGCGCTGTTAATTGACTGATGCGCCGATACTGGGAGCCGGGCAGCTCAGCCTGAAAGAGCCCAGGTGCCGCCGAAGCCAACAGTCGCTGTACAGCTCACGCTCAGCACCATCTTCTCAGTGGGTGGATATGTGCACACACCAACATGCTGGCAGCCTCCAAAGCCTGGAGCCGGAGCGCACTGGAAGCACAGGGAGAATGAGAGCGAAACATCAAAGCAGTGCAGCTAAAAGCACATCAACATCTACTGGTGCCAGAACTAGCACACTTCAACAATATATATATATATATATATATACGGCGATTGTCAAAGGTCCTGATAGTTAACCTCGTGGATAACTTCCATTTATGCCATGAAGGGTCTTCGATCCAAAATGTTGTCTGAAAAAGAAAGTGTCGGAAATACTCAGCAGGTCAGGCAGCATCTGTGGGAAGAGAAACATAATTCATGTTTCAGGTTAAAGACCATTCATCAGAAGTATAGTCATAGGGTAAAACAGTACAGAAACAGGCCATTCAGCCCAACCTGTCCACATTGACCAAGTTGCCTACCTGAACTTTCATTTGCCTGCATTTGGCCCATTTCCCTCTAAACCTTTCCCACCCACCGCACCTGTCCAAATGTTTTTTAAGCACTATTATTGTATCTGCCTCTACCACTTTCTCTGGCAGCTCATTCCACATACCCGCAGCCTCTGTGTGAAAAGTCTGCCGCTGAGGTACCCTTTAAATCTTACCCGTCACGTGAAATCTTATGCCCGCTGCTTCTCTTTCCACAGATGCTTCCTGAGCTGTTCATTTTTATCTTGCCTTTTCTGTTTTAGATTTACAGCATCTGCAGCTTTTATGATCATTTACATGGGGCTTTTCATTGTCCCTTACACTCAGAATTGAGGTGTCATTCACTGTTGGAGGGGGCAACACTTTGCATACATCAGTGTGATAATCACCATCTGAGCAAATATTATGAGGGATCTGGTCAGGGTAGATGTAAGGAAGATGTTTCTTTGTGTGTGTGGCCAATTCACCAAGAGGGGTCTATATTAAAAGTAAAAGATCATTCATTGAAGGGAGATGAGGTGAAAAATATTCTCTAAGGGAGTGGAGATTCATAGATCATAGAACAGCCCCTTTAGCCCACAATGTCTGTGCCAAATGTGATGACAAGATCAAATAATCTCCTTTGCCTGCATATGATCCATATCCCTTTAATCCTTTCACCTCCATGTGCCTATCTAAAAGCTTCTTAAATGCCACTATTGTCTCTGCTTCCACCACCACTCCTGGCAGCATGTTACAGGGACCCACATGTGTAAAACATGCCACACACCTCCTTTCAACTTTGCCCATCAATTTAAAGCTATGCCCTCTAGTCTTTGTAATTTCCACACTGAGGTAAAAGTTCAAACTGTCTACCTTACCTATTCCTCTCATAATTTTATATAGTTCTGGGATTCTCTTCTCAAAAAGCAGCGGAAGCAGAGATTTTGAATAGCATAGTTTGATCCTTATCAACCTTATCCTTAGCGTGTGGTAAGAATGGTTAAAGGTTACCCACAAAGTTGAGGTTAAAAACAGACCAACCATGATTTTACAGAATGGAGGGTTAAGGGGCCTTGCCTGTTAGTTAACCACTCGTGATTTATATTTTTGAATGACCAGAAAATGTATTATCAGTGATGTATAGTTTGGAGATTTTGTTTCTGTAATGCCATGGGAGGTTTTACATGCACCCGAGAGGAATGCAGGGCTTCAGGTTAATATCACACTTGAGAGACAAGACATCTCTCACACAGGAGCTATAGCAAATCTTTTTCAGCATAATTCTCTGAACTCTCCCTTTCCCTCAATATTGGCCATTTTCTCATTAAACAACGTAGCAACCAATGCGGCAAGCAATGGTGGCCATTTACATGGCACTTTTACTGAGGTAACGTATCTCAGTGTGTTTCATAGGCTTCAACTAACAAACATTGACATTGAGGCACAGAGGTGGTATGAAGATATATGACCAACATTTATATTGTGGAGTTAGAATTTCAAAGAGCATCTGAAAGGAGTGGAAAGCGGCAGAGAAGTGGAGGACAATTTAGGGGAGGAAGAGATTGCTTCGACCGATGAAGGTATGGTAGCCAATGGTGGAATTATTATCAGGAGCACTCTAACCTTTGGATGTAATTATCTTGTCTCCGAGATCTTGGAATGATTGTCCTTTTTCTGAGAGTTTAGTTACTTTTCTCAATTTCTTTATTAATTCATGATTAAGGCATAATTCGAAAGAATAAAAAATGAGTCTCTCTTCCTATGGCTCTTGCAGATATTGCTTTCCTCAACATTCGCTCTAACCATTATCTGGGAAGACAAATCACCTTTAGTAATCACAGTATTTTAGCCATGAATAGGAAAGTACAGGCTGCATTACCTCCATGGGAGCACAAGAATTCAAATATAGATTTTTTTAAATATCTGAAAATAATAACTCGGTGCTTGCAAACATAGCTCTGGCGTATTGGATCTGTTCAGGAACAAAACTGGTTCAGTAAAGTTCCTTGGGGATGGGAAGTTCATTACCTGGTCTGGACTACACAAGACTTTAATCACACACAATTAAAATCATTATCAAAAGGCTCCAACCAAATTATTAAAATACGTTGTGTGATATCATCTTCTTTCAGATGTCATCCATTCAAAGTTCAGTTATAAAGCCACAAGTGGTTCATGGGGAAGATTCCCCACGCTAATTCTTGGTGCACAGGGAAGTGCAATAAATGTCAACCTTGTCAACAACGTCCTAGTCATAAGAAGTCATATATAATTTAGTTTAGTTCAGCTTAGAGATGCAGCGTGGAAACAGGCCTTCGGACCACCGTATCCATGCCGACTAACCCGTTCTATCTTGCACACTAGGGACAATTTACAGAAGTCAATTAACCTACAAACCTGCACATCTTTGGAATGTGGGGGAAAACCAGAGAACCTGAAGAAAATCCATGTAGTCGCAGGTAAAATATTCAAACTCCATACAGACAGCACCCATAGTCAGAATTGGACCCAGGTCTCTGGTGTTGAGAGGCAGCAACTCTACCACTGCACCAATGTGATTAACAAACACCCTAAATTCATGGTACCATTTTAACTTTTTTTAACCATATTTTGGTGTTGGAAATACATGCCTTTTTTTGTCAATACATGCCTTTTCGTGCCTTTTTTGTAATTTTATTATGCCTTTTTGCCTGCCCATTTCAGAGTTTTTTCACGCCTAAACATCCTGGCTCTACTTATTTCCATTAAAAGGCAAAATATCAATCTAAAATGAAAACAGATAATTCTGAAAATAATCCGCAAGTTGACCGTAACTGGTTCCGATGAAAGATCATCGACTGAAACATTAGACACACGGAACTGCAGATGCTGGTTTATAAAAAGACACAGTTCTGGGGTAAATCAACAGGCAGCATCTCTATAGATCATTGTTGGGCAATATTTCGTATCGCGACTCTTCTTCAGTCTGAAACATTAAAAGTTTCTCTCTCCTCAGTAGGTGTCTGACAGCCAGAATATTCTGTTAGTAAAGGGGAAAGTAGAGAGCTTGTTGTGCAGGTCAGAATCTCTCCCTCTTTCTTTTGAAATGGCTGGTGCAAGAGTATAGGTTCTATTGTATCCCACTACCTTCTCACTTGTGCCCATTATCGCGGGGAAGAAACTTGGCCAATTGCTGCAGGAATTGATCGTTTGATGAAAGAGCAAACTTGCATTTTCACAGTGTCAGGATATAACAAAGTACCTCTTAGCTAATTAAATGGTTCTGAAGTGTAGTCACTGCTGTAATCCTTGAAATTTGTCTGCCTATTTGTGCGCAGCAAGATCCCGCAAAAAGTAATGTGATAATCTGGCATTAGTGTTGATTAAAAGGTAAATATAAACAAACTGTCATTAAAACTGTTAGGAAGTAGGGTCATGTTTTTTTCGCATCGCTTGAGTAGGTGAGTCCTTGGTTTAAGATTTGAAATACACTGCATGATAACAACTCAAACATCCTGAAGGAATCTGTAATATTTTGATAGAGATCTGTCTGTTAATAAGATGCAGTAGTACTGGCAAAGCTAAATTCTTAATTTACAGTAATGTTTAATATTGAAGATGATTTAAAATCACAATCTCATAAATTGTCATTCAATTTTTAAAGTATATTGTATATTTTATTTTAAAATTATTTTTCCAATCATACGGGTATTGGTACGAGTTTATTATTATCACGTTCATCGAGCTACAGTGATAAACTTTGTTTTGCATGCTATCCAGGCAAATCATACCATAAATGAGTGCAACAGAGAAAGGGGACTGAGTACAGATATAGTGTTGCAGATGTAGCAGATAAAAACAATAGTGTAGAGGCCTCAACGAGGTAGACTGGGAGATCGGAAAATTCATCCCACTCATATGAGAGATCTGTTCAAGAGTCTGATAACACCGCGGAAGAAACTGTTCATGATTCTGGTGGTACGTGCATTCCAGCTTTTGCATCTGCCCGTCTGGAGAGGGGAGAAGACAGAAGACAGGGTGTGATGGGTCCATGATTATGTTGGCTCCATTCACGATGCCATGTGACGTATAGATGGAGTGGATGGGAGAGAGGCTGGTTTAGTGATGGACTGCGCTGCATCCACAACTCTGCAATTGTTTTGTGGTCTTGGACAGAACAGTTGCCAGACCAGCATAAAGTTGTCTTGTGTCAACACAAAGAAGAAGGGTCTTGATACGAAAGATCGCTTATTCATTTCCTCCACAGATGCTGCCTGACCTGCTGAGTTACTCCAGCACTATGTGTTCTGCTCAAGATTAAAGCATATGTAGTTCTTTGTGTCTCTGGTTACTGTATGCATTTGGATAGGATGCTTTCTATGGTCCACCTGTAGAAATTGGTAAGTTATTGGAAACATGAAGAATTTCCTTAACCTAATGGAAAAGTAGAGGCATTAGTGTGCTTTCTTGGTCGTAGTATCATTGTGTTTGAACCAGGACACACATTGATGATATGTACACCCATGAGTGTGATTCTACTCTGCGGCAGGTCCTGAATGCTGAACCGTTCATTGATAATGGCCGCCTCGCCAGCAGTCTGTCTTGTGTTCTGTTTTTATTATTTTAGGTATGTCTTGAATGTTTGTTTTGATGTCTCTTGGTATGTTTTATGTGGAGGGTGCTGGGGGGGGGGGTCAGGGAAAACTGTTTCCAGTCACTTACCTCGACGGAGATACAATTTTTTTCCGTGTCGCAGCTCCGTCCCCCTCCCCCCCCCGCAGCCTACAACGTAGAGTGGTGCGGCCTTTCCAGGCTTCAAGCCGCGGATGCGGCGCGGACCTGGAATCTTTTGCCGAGGATCGCCAGTGTTGGAGCTCCGACCGCGGGTAACACCGTGAAGCAGCGGTCTCCAGTAAGAAGCGGCCGACTCGGGAGCTCCATGCCGTGGCGTGTTCCAATCCGTCCCGACGCCTGAGTTCCGATCATCCCGACAAGAGGTCTTGAACAGCGGACCGTCGACAACGGCCCCGTTCAAAGGCCCCGACCACTGGTGAACAATGGAGGAAGATGACTGAACTTTATTGTCTTCAATCACAGTGAGGAATGTTGATTCCACTGTGGTGGATGTTTATATAGAACTTTACTTTATGTGCTGTGTGTATTTTTGCTTTTTACTTAGTATGGCTGTATGGTAACTCAAATTTCACTGTACTTTAATTGGCACATGTGACAATTAAATTGAATTTTGAATCTTGTGAGGCCAAATGCAAATTGGAGGAACAGCATCTCATATTTCTCTTGCAACCCAGTATGAAAATTAATTTCTCTAACTTCAAGTAACCCTTGCATTCCCTCTATCTCCATCCCTTCCCCTCCCTAGTCGTTGTACTAGTTTTACTGTCATCCTGCTGAGTTTCACTGTTTGCATCCACCTTCCCCACAGCTAACAATGGACCATTGTGAGCTCCACCTTTCCTTGATTTGCTGGCTTTGGTTTGTTATTTTTGCATATCTTTCATTAATTTGTTCTATGTACCTTTTAATATCTCCCGTTTCCCTCTCCCCTGACTCTCAGTCTGAAAATAGGGTCTCGACCTGAAACGTCACCTATTCCTTTTCTCCAGAGATGCTGCCTGGCCCGCTGAGTACTCCAGTTTTTTTGTGTCTATCATTGATTATAAATGTTGGACCGTAATGTTTTATATTGGATTAGAGTATGTCGTACGTTGATCGAGCATTTATGCACATATAGTAAGTGTTTATCCCAGCTCTCTTTTGAAATTTTTGTAGCTAGTTCTTGTTCCCAGTCTCTTCTAATACTATCGGTTGTAGGTATTTCTATATTCAAAATAATATTATATAAGTATGATATTAGATTTGCTGATTCAGCCTTTATCTTCATGGCTTCATCCAATAAGTCTGGGGGCATGTTATGATAGTCTTTTGTGTATTTTTTCAGATAGTCACGGGTTTGAAGATATTTGAAATATTGATTATTTTTCAAATTATATTTCAGTTGTAATTGTTGAAATGATAATAATTTTCCTAATTCATACAAGTCTCCGAGCGTTTTGATTCCTGTTCTTTCCCATTGTGTAAATGACTATATTATTCAAAAACTAAAATAAATAAACTTTTTCCCAATGTCTCACCCATTTGTGATAAATGTCAATCACAAGAAGCTAACATAGCGCACTCTTTTGTTTTCTGTATAAAAATTCAAAAATTCTGGAACGTAATATTTGAAATCTTCACAAAAATATTAAAATAAAACTTGTACCAAAAGCAGAATGGATCATTTTTGGAATATCGGAAGGTAACCCCGAATTAAATGTGTTTCAAAAGAACTTACTTAATTACGGGCTAATAATGGGAAAAAAGCTTATACTCAAATTTTGGAAAAATGCTCCAATACCAACAATAAAAATGTGGATTTCAAACATGTTCGAAACACTACACTTGGAAGAAATAAGACTCCTCCTCGCAGGCAAAGCAGATCACTTCCAAAAGACATGGTCTGCATTTACGGAACTATTACAAGCATAAGGTGCAATAGTAAGTTAAAATATAAAGGGTACCAGGAACTGGTAACGGGGGTATAAAATAATGTTTTAATAGAAACATGGTTGGTATATCCTTTTTTGCGGAGTTTATAATAGAGCGATTGTTTTTCCTTTCTTCTTTTTTTCTTTTCTTTCTAGGGTCTTATTTCCTTTCTTTACTTCCTTCTCTAATTTCTTCCCTAAGGGGCTCTCTTCTCCCAACACTTTCCTGCACCTTCACGATTCTTGCTCACTTTCCTTACTTCTTTTATTTCTATCTTTTTTAAAGCTAAAAAAACGAAGTGGTACAACATAATGTAATAAGATATATGTGATGTGTATTAATGTAATTTACTGTACTGCTAATAAAAATAAAATTTAATAAATAAATAAATAAATGTTGGACCGCAGAATCATTTTGACAATGACACTACTAAGGCGGGGTTGAAGTCGCCGTCCAGTCCAGGCCGTAGAGTGAGCACCCGGCTGGTGTTGCAATCCAATCCGTGTAAGTCGCATCCCGGTTTTTCAGTCTCACTTTTTCAGATGCCGTCAATGTTTTTCCAGCTTCCTGGTATTTGCAGCGTCATTCGTCCACCAGCGGCAACCTGGGACGTCAGCTCCGTGTGGCCGGGGCTCTGGAGAGCAAGTGAGGGATTAACAAGCTGCGCAGAGCAGTTCAGATGCATGTAAGAGGTGATTGCCGACGTGTCCTACACCCTTCCTTAGGTCAAAGACCATTCATGACAACAACAAAAACGCATTTAACCCAAATAAACTTGCAAATTGCATCCATCAGTGGTGATAAGTAACGAGTCTGAAAAAATCAGCCCGAAACGTCAGCCATCCTTTTCTCTCCAGAGATGCTGCCCGTCCCGCTGAGTTACTCCAGCATTTTGTGTCTATCTTCGATTTAAACCAGCATCTGTAGTTCCTTTCGACCCATCCTTTTTCTCCAGAGATGCTGCCCAACTTGCTGGGTAGCAACCAGCACTTTGTGTCCATCTTCAGTAATTATACCCGCGTCTGTTTTGTTGGTGTTTGCATTTGTAAGGCACTTTCCAGCATTTCCTACCACGTTAAAACACTTAACAGGTAATGAACACTCGAAAGGTAGTCAAGAGTTTTATTTGTCACATGTGCAACTGCACAGTTAATATTATAGTGGTGTGCACAGCAAGTTCCCACAGCAACATGGAAACGGCATGGAAAGCCATTCAGCCCTACACGAGCACCTTCCTACAGATTAGGGACAATTTACAATATGTTTTACCAATGCCTATTAACCTACAAAGCTGCACGTCGGTTCTCTGGAAACTTTCAAGAGGGAGCTTGATAGAGCTCTTAAAGATAGCAGTCAGGGGATATGGGGAGAAGGCAGGAACGGGGTACTGATTGGGGATGATCAGCCATGATCACATTGAATGGTGGTGCTGGCTCGAAGGGCCGAATGGCCTACTCCTGCACCTATTGTCTATTGAGGCGTGGACTGGCTCTGTGTAAGATCCAGCCGGTCCCATTTATTGCCCACTCCCCCTCCCCTTTCAGATGTGAGTGCAGCTCCCTCTTGTATACTGCCGCTGACTGCCCCCAGGATTCCCCCCCCCCCCCCCCGGGAGAGTATTCCAGACCTGAGCGGCACCAGAGGCACGGCTGGCAGAGCCATCATCTCACATAACTCCAGTCACCTGGGTTCGAACCTGACCTCTGGTGCCGTCCGTGTGGAGTTTGCATGTTCTCCCTGTGACCCTGTCGGTTTCGCCCCGGGTGCTCCGGTTTTCTCCCACATCCCAGAGATGTGAGTTGGTCACCTAACCGACCACTGTCACTCACCCCTAGTATGCATGGACCAAGATTATGTATAAGCAGGTTACTGGGTGGGGATTATTGTTAAATGGATATTACATCAAGATTGTGTGAATTACTACTGAATTATTAGAAAAAGGGACCAGAGAGAGTGCGGAAAGCATAAAAATACACACTTAATGTTTCACCATCTTGGCTGGAGATGGATAAAAAGTCACATCGATAAATTAAATTGCTTAGTAGGAAACAAAGTGTACCCAGATACTTACCCCAATTAAAAGGCATTTGGACAGGTACATGGATAGGAAAGGTTTAGAGCGACATGGGCCAAACGCGGGCAGGAAGGACTAGCGCAGATGGGACATTTTGGTCGGCATGGGCAAATTGGGCCGGAGTGCCGGTTTCCGCGATGTATAACTCTAGGCAGGTACGCGGTAGAATCTGGGAGAAGCTGACGAGGAGAATAAAAACGGATCTGAGTTTGAGTTTTGTTTATTGTCACGTGTGCCGAAGTACAGTGAAAAGCTTTTGTTGCGTGCTAACTAAACATGGGATTAGTGGCATTAGGTATAAGGTGGATGGTGCATTAAAGGGTCTGTTCCCTTGCTGAATCTCTATGACTGACTCTAATCTGTGGAAGAAAAACAATCTTCATTTCATTTTTTGTCATTTGTTTATTTAATACTTGAAATTATATTCTGCTGCAGTGGCATGTAAGATCGAGTATCAGAATCAATATCCCAGGCCTCTGCATGCCTGCACAGATCTTGATCCGTGATGGTCCTGAATTCCTTCATTTGTAGTTGCAATGCAAGGTCATTCCCAGTAATATGTTTGCTGGTACTTCAGTCTCAGTGCTCTTGTTCTCTGCAAAGCTATTGCATTCCAGCTTCCCCTAGGGTCCAGCAGAGACACAGATCTACTAAAACATGCAGAAGATAGGCACAGACATAGACTTCAGACTGAAGAAAGTTCTCGACCTAAAACGTCACCTATTCCTTTTCTCCAGAGATGCTCTTTGACCCGCTGAGTTAGTCCAGCTTTTTGGGTCTATCATTGGTTTAAAACAGCATCTGCGGTTCCTTCCTACTAAAACATGCAAACCAGAATCTGGGTAAGAAATCATACATCTTTCTATCATTAAACATCAGAAGTATTGTGTGCAAAACATGGTGCCATTTCCAGTTTGACAGCTGCTAATGATGTTCTGTCAATCGAAAGTCACTCTAATAACTCCAGGACTAAATTAAAACAAACAACTTCTCATGTAATATGTTGAAATAAGAAGCCGTCCACATTTTCAGGTCGATTTTTAAAATTCCATAACACTGTTTTGGGGAAGATCAGAGAGGATGTAGTGGTTCCATGTTGACCAACAGTCAGTATTCCGTTTAGTTTAGATTAAAGATAGCGTGGATACAGGCCCTTCGGCCCACCGAGTCTGCACCGACCAGCGATCACCATACACTAGCACTATCCTACACAATAGGGACAATTTACAATTTTTAATGAAGCTAGTTAATCTACAAACCTGTACGTCTTTGGAATGTAGGAGGAAACCAGAGGACCCGGGGAAAACCCACGCGGTCACGGGGAGAAAATACAAACTCCATACAGACAGCACCCTAGTCAGGATCGAACCCGGGTCTCTAGTGCTGTAAGGCAGTAACTCTACCACTGTGCCACATAAGAGATTAGTATACAAACTTAAAGCACACGGTATTGGGGGTTCAGTATTGATGTGGATAGAGAACTGGCAGGCAGACAGGATGCAAAGAGTAGGAGTAAACGGGTCCTTTTCAGAATGGCAGGCAGTGACTAGTGGGGTACCGCAAGGCTCAGTGCTGGGACCCCAGCTATTTACAATATATATTAATGATTTGGACGAGGGAATTGAATGCAACATCTCCAAGTTTGCGGATGACACGAAGCTGGGGGGCAGTGTTAACTGTGAAGAGGATGCTAGGAGGCTGCAAGATGACTTGGATAGGCTGGGTGAGTGGGCAAATATATGGCAGATGCAGTATAATGTGGATAAATGTGAGGTTATCCACTTTGGTAGCAAAAACAGGAAAGTAGACTATTGTAAAGGAGTGATTACTGACACACTGTAAGCTTTACCGTGAGTTTAATATAGCACGTGGCACACACGTCCCAGCACTGACTGCATCCAGTCTTCAGGCGTACTGGAACCTAGTGGGAGGAACAAAGGGAGGATACTACAGTTATACTAATATGATGGGGCGTGGTTAGTGGTGATGAGGTAACTACATTATAGGTTGCATGCATAACCCATCTACATCCTTCCCCTTACAATTCAAACAAGTTACTACAGTGGCAGGTTTATTATACAGTACCTGCAAAGCTAAGCATATTCTCCGTAGCAAGCCGGAGGTTTTACAATCCGACCCGAGCGAGTGCGCACAGCACCTTCACCCTCCCCACCCGAAAGAATAGGAAGAGGGACAGGAACAGAAACAGGAGGGGGAGAGAAGATGGGTGGGGAACCCAGCTTGGAGGGGGAGCGGAGAGGCACAGGTGAGCCAGGTGAGAATGAAGGGGTAGAACGAGCTGAAGTTGGAGAGAGAGAAGACCTTGCAGGAGACAGCAGAGCCTGGGGAGCAAACCCGGGAGGAGCAGGGGGGGGGGTACCCGAGGCAAAAGGACCGACCGTGGCATGCAGGGAGCAGATGGTACGTTAGTGGAGGAAGGCTCGACACGCGATGGAGGGGTATACTGAATCGCAGGAGGTGGTTTGGGCTCGTTAACCGCCAACGGGTGCTGGCGGCTGCGTCGGTATACAGTCCCTTCGAAATCCACGAGGTAGGACCGTGGCGCGCTGTCAAACCCGACGACGGTGGCAAGTCGGGAATAGCCGGTGGGCGTCTGCAAACGGACGACCTGTCCAGGCATCAGTGGAGAAAGAGGGCGGCAGGATTTATCATGCGATCGGCGCTGGATCTCGTGCTTCTGGGCAATACGTTTCTGGACATCAGCAGGCTGCAGGACTTTGGGCATCAGGGACTGCTGGGCAATAGGCATTGGAGGGCGGACAACACGGGACATAAGTCGCTGGGCAGGGGATCCCATGGTACTGTCTCTGGAAATGTTGCGAAGGTTCAGGAGACCCTGATAGAAATCCCCGTTCGCGAGGCGGGTCTGTTCAAGCAGGTGTTTAGCGCTGCGGACCGCCCGTTCAGCTAGACCATTGCTTTGCGGGTACTCCGGGCTGCTGGTGAAATGATTAAAGTTCCACTTTGCAGCAAACGCTCGAAACTCGGCGCTGGTGAACTGGCGTCCGTTGTCTGTCTGCAGCCGGACAGGGGAACCAAACATGGCAAAGTGGCGGCGAAGTTTGCTGATCACCATCTCGGAGGTGATGGCAGGGAGGAGATCCACCTCGAACCAATTTGAGTAAGAGTCTACTAGCACAAGGTATTGCCTCCCACGCCAGTCGAAAATATCGGCAGCCAGAGAAGACCAGGGCATGTCAGGGGCAGGCTGCTGCAAAAGTGGCTGTCTTTGCTGATGCGGGGCAGGAGAGTTACAGTCCGGACAGGAATCCACCCTGGCCTGGATGTACTTAGCCATGGCCGGCCAGTAGTACTGTTCCTGGGCATGCGAGATAGTGGCATCTGCCCCGGGATGACCCATGTGGGCGGCGTCAAAATACAAGCCATGCAGCGAGGCAGGGATGACCACTTTGTGTCCTTTGATAATAATGCCGTCACGGAGGACTAACTCATCGCGGACCAAAAAATAGGGGTGGACGCTGGCAGGCAACGAATTCCGTTTGGTGGGCCACCCGCGCTTGATGACAGCAGCAAGCTGCTGCAGGTCGGGGTCGTTAGCGGTATGTTCAACCAAGCACTGTAGTTGCTGAGAAGGGACGAAGTTAACGTTCAGTACCTGTAAGTCCGACTGCTCGAAGGGGCGCATCAGCAACATGCATCTCGGTGTCCCTCTTATATATGATTTTAAAGTCAAAGCGCTGTAGCTGCAGCATCATCCGCTGGAGCCTGGCAGGAGCGCAGTGTATAGGCTTGTTCAGTATCGTTACCAGTGGCTGGTGATCCGTCTCAACGGTGAACCTGGTGCCAAATAGGAAGTCCTTAAACTTCGAACACGCGAAAACCACCGCCAGCAGCTCCTTCTCTATCTGAGCATAGCGCTGCTCTGTGTCCGTCATGGTCCGAGAGGCATAGGAGATGGGCAGCAGCGAGTCATCAGCGTGGGGTTGCAGGTAGGCAGCACCCAGACCAAATCGAGAGGCGTCGCAAGTGACCACGATCGGACGCAGTAGATCAAAGAACTTCAGGGTAGGTGTGCTGACCAGCCTCGTCTTTAGCAGGTCGAACGCCTGCTGGTGGTGTGGAAACCATGCACAGGCAATGTCCTTTTTAGTGAGCTGTCTCAGGGGTGCGCTCAACTCGCTGAGGTCGGGGATAAACTTCCCCAGGTAATTCACCATACCCAGGAAACGCTGCAGACTGACAACGTCTGTCGGGGCGGGCAGCTCTGAGATGGCGCTGGTCTTTTGCGGGTCTGGCTTCAACCCTTGGGCCGTGAAAATGTGGCCGACATATGTGACCTCAGGCACCCGGAACTTGCACTTTGACCGATTGAGCTTCAAATTTATCTGCCGAGCACGGTCCAAAATCCGCCGGAGGTTGTGGTCATGTTCGGCCACATCCCTCCCATAGACCAGTATGTCGTCCACAATAATCGCGCAGGGCAGACCTGCAAACAATTGTTCCATTGAACGCTGAAATACCTCGCTGGCAGAGTTGATGCCGAACGGCATCCGCAAAAACTTAAACCTGCCGAAGGGCGTGCTGAACGTGGTCAGGTCCGTGGAGCGTTTGTCCAGGGGTATCTGCCAAAACGAACTTCTGGCATCGAGGACGGAGAACACAGTGGCCTGTCCCACCTGGGCGGCAACATCTTCGACAGTCCTCATGGGGTAGTGGGGCCGTTTAATCGCCATATTCAAGTCCTTGGGGTTGATGCATACCCGTATCTCATTTTTTCCTTTCTTCAACGTGGCGACCATGGTGGAGACCCATTCGGTTGGATCGCTGACAGCCTCCAGCACTCCCATGTTGACCATGTCCTTCAGCATACTCTCCACCTTTCATGGCAAAATACACTCTATGGGGTGGACGGATCACAGGCACCACAGATGGGTCAGTCACGATCTTGTACACCAACGGCAGCTTCCCCAACTTGTCGTCAAACGGGTCTGGGTACTCAGATAGTGGATCCATCACAGCTTGCACCTCGTGGACCGTAGGGTCAAACGACACCAGACCAAGATCCTGGCAGGCCTGGTTGCTCAGCAACGTCACACAGTCACTGTCCAGAATGAAGAAAGACAGGTCCTGGGAAGATTTCTGCAGCACGCAGTGGAAAGTCGCCCTCCCCACAGGTGTTAGTTCCTCTCCCCCATAGGCACGCAAAACAGAGCGGTCTGCAATCAGCAGCTCATTATTCCTTATCTGGTGGAACAGCTTTGTTGACATTACGTTCACTTTTGCCCCCGTGTCAAGTTTAGCAGAGAAGGACTTATTGTTTACAGTTATGTTCACAGAAGGATCGGGGAGGCGAGATCGGCTGTGGAGGAGAGTGTAAATACTTACATCTCCCGTGGAAAAGCTGAGCTCAGAGTCGGGGGCAGCGTCAACAGAGGGCTGAGAATCCATCTCGCTATCAACTTGCAGAAGGTTGTTTAGGAGTTGTCTGGGAGCTGAGGGCACTTTCCCACGGGAACGGCAGGCAGCTGCAAAATGGTTTCTTCTCCCGCAGAAATTGCAGGTCTTCCCAAGGGCTGGGCACTGTGATTCTGTGGAGTGCACGTAATTGCAGTTTGGACACTTTTGAGATCTCGGGTCCCGGGGTGTACGAACGGGCCGCGGTGGAGGGCGAAAGTTGTCCTTCATCCGTCGTTGTCCAGCAACACCAGTTAGATTTATGGCTCGGTTGTCAGACCCCCTCTGTCCATGAGGAGGGGTGACCACTTCGGCGATGCGGCACGCATGCATTGCCTGAGTCAGGGTTAGGTCAGGCCGTTGCAGCAGGTCGGCACGTAGCTTCTGATCAATCATGCCAGTGACGAGAATGTCTCTGGTGAGCTGGTCGCGCATGGTTTCAAATCGGCACCGCTGGGCAAGGTGCCGCAGGTCGGCGATGAAGCATTCAACAGGTTCATCCGGCTGTTGCTTGCGTGAGAAGAACCTGGCCCGCTCCAGTATACGGTTGGAGGGCAGGTCGCATATCTCGGCGAACTTGCGCAAAAGACATACCGGGTCGTCGGCCGATTCAGCTGGCTCGACCGGCTGGTCGTTGTCATCCAGGACCGCTGGTTCGTAGACAAAGGCTTGAGCTCTCTTCATTGCGTCGGGACCGGCCAGGTTGAGCAGGAGTGAGGCTTTGACCGCGGCTGGGTCGTTCCGGTGCGCGATACTGACAAAGTGAGTGTAGTCCATCACAAAAGTCGATCATCGCTCCGCAATGTCAGCGTCGAAGACAAGGGGAGATGGCTTTCGGCACGAGGATGCCATATCTAGGGAAACCCAACACTGGGCACTGACGGGGACAAAGAAAATAAAAACCGATAAACGGGAAACGCGAGTTTAAACTTCTGACACCATGTAAAGGAGTGATTACTGACACACTGTAAGCTTTACTGTGAGTTTAATATAGCACGTGGCACACACGTCCCAGCACTGACTGCATCCAGTCTTCAGGCGTACTGGAACCTAGTGGGAGGAACAAAGGGAGGATACTACAGTTATACTAATATGATGGGGCGTGGTTAGTGGTGATGAGGTAACTACATTATAGGTTGCATGCATAGCCCATCTACAACTATTATCTGAATGGTGGCCGATTAGGAAAAGGGGAGATGCAACGAGACCTGGGTGTCATGGTACACCAGTCATTGAAAGTAGGCATGCAGGTGCAGCAGCCAGTGAAGAAAGCGAATGGTATGTTAGCATTCATAGCAAAATGATTTGAGTATAGGAGCAGGGAGGTTCTACTGCAGTTGTACAGGGTCTTGGTGAGACCACACCTGGAGTATTGCGTACAGTTTTGGTCTCCTAATCTGAGGAAAGGCATTCTTGCCATAGAGGGAGTAAAGAGAAGGTTCACCAGACTGATTCCTGGGATTTCATAGAAACATAGAAACATAGAAATTAGGTGCAGGAGTAGGCCATTCGGCCCTTCGAGCCTGCACCGCCATTCAATATGATCATGGCTGATCATCCAACTCAGTATCCCGTACCTGCCTTCTCTCCAGATCCCCTTAGCCACAAGGGCCACATCTAACTCCCTCTTAAATATAGCCAATGAACTGGCCTTGACTACCCTCTGTGGCAGAGAGTTCCAGAGATTCACCACTCTGTGTGAAAAAAGTTCTTCTCATCTCGGTTTTAAAGGATTTCCCCCTTATCCTTAAGCTGTGACCCCTTGTCCTGGACATCCCCAACATCGGGAGCAATCTTCCTGCATCTAGCCTGTCCAACCCCTTAAGAATTTTGTAAGTTTCTATAAGATCCCCTCTCAATCTCCTAAATTCTAGAGAGTATAAACCAAGTCTATCCAGCCTTTCTTCATAAGACAGTCCTGACATCCCAGGAATCAGTCTGGTGAACCTTCTCTGCACTCCCTCTATGGCAATAATGTCCTTCCTCAGATTTGGAGACCAAAACTGAACGCAATACTCCAGGTGTGGTCTCACCAAGACCCTGTACAACTGCAGTAGAACCTCCCTGCTCCTATACTCAAATCCTTTTGCTATGAAAGCTAACATACCATTCGCTTTCTTCACTGCCTGCTGCACCTGCATGCCTACTTTCAATGACTGGTGTACCATGACACCCAGGTCTCGCTGCATCTCCCCTTTTCCTAGTCGGCCACCATTTAGATAATAGTCTGCTTTCCTGTTTTTGCCACCAAAATGGATAACCTCACATTTATCCACATTATACTGCATCTGCCAAACATTTGCCCACTCACCCAGCCTATCCAAGTCACCTTGCAGTCTCCTAGCATCCTCCTCACAGCTAACACTGCCCCCCAGCTTAGTGTCATCCGCAAACTTGGAGATATTGCCTTCAATTCCCTCATCCAGATCATTAATATATATTGTAAATAGCTGGGGTCCCAGCACTGAGCCTTGCGGTACCCCACTAGTCACTGCCTGCCATTGTGAAAAGGACCCGTTTACTCCTACTCTTTGCTTCCTGTTTGCCAGTCCAGTTCTCTATCCACATCAATACTGAACCCCCAATGCCGTGTGCTTTAAGTTTGTATACTAATCTCTTATGTGGGACCTTGTCGAAAGCCTTCTGGAAGTCCAGATACACCACATCCACTGGTTCTCCCCTATCCACGCTACTAGTTACATCCTCGAAAAATTCTATAAGATTCGTCAGACATGATTTACCTTTTGTAAATCCATGCTGACTTTGTCCAATGATTTCACCACTTTCCAAATGTGCTGCTATCCCATCTTTAATAACTGACTCTAGCAGTTTCCCCACTACCGATGTTAGACTAACTGGTCTGTAATTCCCCGTTTTCTCTCTCCCTCCCTTCTTAAAAAGTGGGGTTACGTTTGCTACCCGCCAATCCTCAGGAACTACTCCAGAATCTAAAGAGTTTTGAAAGATTATTACTAATGCATCCACTATTTCTGGAGCTACTTCCTTAAGTACTCTGGGATGCAGCCTATCTGGCCCTGGGGATTTATCGGCCTTTAATCCATTCAATTTACCCAACACCACTTCCCGGCTAACCTAGATTTCACTCAATTCCTCCAACTCCTTTGACCCGCGGTCCCCTGCTATTTCCGGCAGATTATTTATGTCTTCCTTAGTGAAAAAGGAACCAAAGTAGTTATTCAATTGGTCCGCCATATCCTTGTTCCCCATGATCAACTCACCTGTTTCTGACTGCAAGGGACCTACATTTGTTTTAACTAATCTCTTTCTTTTCACATATCTATAAAAACTTTTGCAGTCAGTTTTTATGTTCCCTGCCAGTTTTCTTTCATAATCTATTTTTCCTTTCCTAATTAAGCCCTTTGTCCTCCTCTGCAGGTCTCTGAATTTCTCCCAGTCAGGACTTTCATATGAAGAAAGACTGGATAGACTCGGCTTGTACTCGCTGGAATTTAGAAGATTGAGGGGGGATCTTATAGAAACTTACAAATTAGGTTGGACAGGCTAGATGCAGGAAGATTGTTCCCGATGTTGGGGAAGTCCAGAACAAGGGGTCACAGTTTAAGGATAAGGGGGAAATCTTTTGGGACTGAGATGCGAAAACCATTTTTCACACAGAGAGTGGTGAATCTCTGGAATTCTCTGCCACAGAGGGTAGTTGAGGCCAGTTCATTGGCTATATTTAAGAGGGAGTTAGATGTGGCCCTTGGGGCTAAAGGTATCAGGGGGTATGGAGAGAAGGCAGGTACAGGATACTGAGTTGGATGATCAGCCATGATCATATTGAATGGCGGTGCAGGCTCAAAGGGCCGAATGGCCTACTCCTGCACCAATTTTCTATGTCTATGTCTAATGCCTCCTGTAATGTCTCCCATTAATAAAACAGGTTACTATGTTTCAGAGCTTGCTGCGGGTGAATTGGCGGGGCCATTCCCCACATTACCATGATAATATTTAAAGGGTGCTCCACCTTGCAAAGTAGTTCACATATTTAAGCATTGTGTATTTTGGGTACGATTGGAGAGGCTATAGAGAAGATGCACCAGGATGTTTACAGAGATGGATTGTTTCATGTTATGTCTGCCAAAATAAATGCTGCAATTCAGGTGTGTTTGACATGCATAATATAAAATATTAGATTGACTCTGTTCCGGTTACACAGTGAATACAATATTATTGAAAGCAGTGTAAGTTTAAATGCATGATCCAGAATGGTTTGTTTGTACAAAGAGCTTACATCTGAAATAAACTAACCTTATCCAAAACCTTATGTTGGTGGTGTTTATTTTTATTTTAGTTCTTTACAGTTTTTCTCTTCCCTCAGCACAATTTATATCATCATTTGAATTAAATTTAAATAGCAGAGTAGGAATTATTGTCAATTTGCTATAAATAGGTTATCAGTGCTTCTTAAATTATTTCAGTGTCATTCACCCTTGAGTCTTTATCACAAAATAGTAAGATTAAACGAGAACTTACCAGTTTGAAGTTTGATCTTTATTTTATTAGAAGTTACGGTGAGCCATTACATGAAGAACCCCGCCAGTGCGCATGCGTATCAATCTTCAAAGCAGCGGTGTGAAATCACAGATAACAGCAGTCGAAGTAACATAGTAAGACTTACAGAAGACTAGAACTACCAGATGATCTTTGTGATTATGAGGGTGGGAGCGGAGGGCACGTAATCGCTCACCGTAACTCCTCATAAAATAAAGATCAAACTTCAAACTGGTAAGTTCTCGTTTAATCTTACTATTTTGTGATAAAGACTCAAGGGTGAATGACACTGAAATAACCCTGCCGCACCAACTCCGATGAAGGATAAAGAAAAGCTAAAAGGCAAGCTCACCATCGCTTATGTAAATGTGCTTACTTCCTAGTCAAGAGTTCAAGAGAGAGTTGGATATAACCCTTAGGGCTAACAGAATCAAGGGATATGGGGAGAAAGCAGGATTGGGGTACTGATTCTGGATGATCAGCCATGATCATATAGTGAATGGCAGAGCTGGCTTGAAGGGCCAAATGGCCTACTCCTGCATCTATTTTCTATATTTCTAGTCATGATAGGAGAGGTTCATCCTGATCCTTGGTGAGAATATGTGACCACAATCTTTCCTGCTCAAGTTCCTACTGCTGTAAACTTTGCTGCAAACATTTATACTTGAGCAGGTTTTCCACTACGCACTCAACAAAATTATAACAGGGAAACAAAACATGTCCAAGAGATTTCCAAGCTCATGTCCCACAACATCCACCAGAGGGCAGCACCTCCACAAATGAATTTGTTTTGATGTAATCCTTTGTCCTGAGAGTGCTTAAAAAGTAAAACATTTCGGCCAAGCTCGGAGGCTTTACAGGTGGCACAGTGACGCAGTGATAGAGTTGCTGCCTTACAGCACCAGAGACCCGAGTTTGATCCTGACTATGGGTGCTGTCTTTACGGAGCTTGTACGTTCTCCTTAAGACCTGCGTGGGTTTTCTCCGGGTGCTCTGGCTTCCGCCAAAACTCCAAAGACGTCCAGGTTAGTATGCTAATTGGCTTGGTTAATATTGTAAAATGTCCATATTAGTGTTAGTGTGCGGGGAATGCTGGTTGGCGCAGACTTGATGGGCCAAATGGCATGTTTCCACACTGTATCTATAAACTTTACAAGGCACTGGTCAGACTGCATTTGCAGTATTGGGAGCAGTTTTGATAATAGACAATAGACAATAGGTGCAGGAGTAGGCCATTCGGCCCTCCGAACCAGCACCGCCATTCAATGTGATCATGGCTGATCATCCCCAATCAGTACCCCGTTCCTGCCATCTCCCCATATTCCCTGACTCCGCTTTCTTTAAGAGCCCTATCTAGCTCTCTCTTGAAAGTATCCAGCAAACCATAGATAATTACACAGACTCACAACTCTCTGTGAGAAAAAGTGTTCCCTCGTCTCCGTTCTAAATGGCTTACCACTTATTCTTAAACTGTGGCCCCTGGTTCTGGACTCCCCCAACATCGGGAACATGTTTCCTACCTCTAGAGTGTCCAAATCCTTAACAATCTTATATGTTTCAATAAGATGCCCTTTCATCCTTCTAAACTGCAGAGTGTACAAGCCCAGCCGCTCCATTCTCTCAGCATATGACAGTCCCGCCATCCCGGGACAGTCCCGCCATTGGGCCCCATATCTGAGGAAGGATGTGCTGGCATTGGTAGTCCAGAAGAGATTTATGCTAATGATCCCAGGAATGAGTGGGTTAACATGTGTTAACATGTTAACACTGGGCCTGTACTCGTTGGAGTTTAGAAGGATGAGGGGGTACATCATGTAAACTTACCGAATTGTGAAAGGCCTGGAGGGAGTGGATGTGGAGAGGATGTTTCCACTAGTGGAAGAGTCTAGGATCAGAGGCCATAGCCTTAGAATAAAAAGGCGTACCTTGAGAAAGGATATGTGGAGGAATTTCTTTTGTCAGGGAGTGGTGAATCTGTGGAATTAATTGCCACAGAAGCCTGTGGAGACCAAGTCAATTGATATTTTATGGCGCAGATAGACAGAATCTTGATTACTAGGGGTGTCAGTGGTTATGGAGAGACGACAGGATAATGGGGTTGAGAGAGAAAGATAAATCAGCCATGATTGAATAGCGGAGAAGACTTGATGGGCCAAATGGCCTAATTCTGCTCCTATAACTTATGAACATGAGACAGAGGCAGAAGGAGTTACCTGCCAATGCATGGCTTTCCCAAATCACCTTTAGAACACGACAAAGGGACAGATGTCGGCCATTCGGCTCCGAGTTTGACCTGACACATATTATGTACAACAAGCAGAGGAATTGTGTATGCTTCAATTTTGGTTTGTGTTCTTAACAAAACTGCAACCTACAATGATGAAGCATCATCCGCCCTCACAGGTGAACATTAAAAAAAAACCATGGCACAACTTCAAAGAAGAGGAAAGAGTGAAGAAGGGGAAAGGATTTCTTCCTGAAGCCAAAAGGTACAAATAATGGAATCTGATAAGAAAGGAAGGTGGGGATTGAAATGTAAAACCAATGGGAGGGATAGTGGATTGGGGAAGAAAAATTGTGGATCCCTGACTGGGAGATGGGGAAAGGAATCCAGTGACAGGGGCAGGAGAATTCAACGTTCATGCTGTTGGGTTGTAGGCGACCCTAGCGGAATATGAGGAACTGCTTTTTTTTTCGTTTGTGTCCGGCCTCGCTCTGGCAATGGAGGAGGCGGAGGACATACGGGTCGATATGGGTAGGAAGGAAATGCAGATGCTGGTTTACACCAAAGATAGACACTTAAAGCTGGAGAAACTCAGCAGTCCAGGCAGCATCTGAAGAAGGATCTCAACCCGAAACGTCACCTATTCCTTTTCTTTAGAGATGCTGCCTGACCCGCTGAGTTACTCCAGCTTTTTGTTTCCACCTTCAGGTTGATATGGGAATGGAAAGGCAAATTGGAGAGGCTTGTAGCCAGGAGCACTAGCTGATCCTGGCAGACAGAGTGCAAGTGCTTGGCAAAACGGTCGTTTAGTCTATGTGTGGTTTCACAAGTGCAAAGGAAGCCACATCAAGTAAAGGTACATGTGAACCTTGGTTTCATTTGGAAATGCTGTTTGGGTTCTGAATGGAGATGATCTGGATAAATGTGAGGTTATCCACTTTAGTGGCAAGAACAAGAAAGCAGATTATTATCTGAATGGTGTCAGATTTGGAAAAGGGGAGGTGCAACAAAACCTGGTTGTCCTTGTACTCAAAGTAAGCTTGCAGGTAGAGCAAGCAGTGAAGAAAGCAAATGACATGTTGCCGTTCATATCAAGACTATTTGAGTAAGGAGGTCCTACTCTCGATGTACAGGGCCCTGGTGAGGCCACACCTGGAGTATTGTGTGCAGTTTTGATCTCCTAATTTGAGGAAGGACATTCTTGCTATTGAGGAAGTAGGTTCACCAGGTTAATTCCCGGGATGGCAGGATTGACATATGATGAAAGAATGGATTGACTGAGCTTATATTAACTGGAATTTAGAAGGATGAGAGGAGATCTTTTAGAAACATAAAATTCTTAAGGGATTGGACAGGCTAGATGCAGGAAAAATGTTTCCCTTGTTGGGGGAGTCCAGAACCAGGGCTCACAGTTTAAGAATAAGGGGTCGGCCATTTAGGACTGAGATGAGGAAAAACTTTTTCACCCAGAGAGTTGTGAATCTGTGGAATTCTGTGCCACAGAAGGCAGTGGATGCCAATTCACTGGATGTGTTCAAGAGAGATTTAGATTTAGCTCTTAGGACTAACAGAATCAAGGGATAAGGGGAGAAAGTAGGAATGGGGTACTGATTTTGGATGATCAGCCATGAGTTAAACCTACTCCTGCATCTATTTTCTCTGTTTCTATGAGGGAGGAGTTGTTGGGACAGGTGTTACATCTTCTACTGTTGCAGGGTAAAATGCCTGGGGAGAGTGCAGGGTGGGTGGGGAGGGATGTGTGTATCAGGAAGTCACAGAGTGAGCTGTTTCTGCTGAAAGCAGAAAGAGGTGGGGGGTGGGGAAGATGTGACTGACGATGGTATCACGCTGAAGCTGCAGGAAATGTTGGAGAACGAACTGTTGAATGTGGAGTCTGCTTGGGGTGAAAGGTGAAGGCCAGGGGAACACTATCCCTATTCTGGCTGGGTGGAGGCGGGGGCATGAGCAGATCTGTGTGAAGGTGAGATGGGATGGATCAGGGCTTCATCCACAACTGCAGGAGGGAAGCCATGTGTCCTGAAAAAAGAGGACTTTTCAGAAGTCCTCAAGTGGGAAGCCTCACCTTGAGAGCAGATGCGGCAGAGACAGAGAAACTGTGAGAAAGGAATGGTTCTTAAAGAGAAACTGCTGTTGAACGAAAATATACGTGCAACATCAGAACCTGCCCTTTCTTTCTTTCTTCCCCTCCTTTGCTCTTTCTTTCATTCTTCCTAAGAATCTATTGCCAATTTAAGTCTGAAATTCACAATTGTATTCAAATCCAGCAATTAAAAGCAGTAAAATTGCAATTGAACTGAGCATCTGAGTCTACAATTTATGTTTTCTTTCCCTCCCAGCCTGAGGCAAATGTCTTGATCTCCACCCAACATTAACCTGCTCAGCACAATCCAGGGCCAGCCCAGTCTCACTGAGTCACAGATGAACTAATCCCTTTCATCTCACGTGTATCGCTCTGGCCTGCCCTTCACAGTTTCACATCTACTCACACGGCAAACTCTCAGAGAAAAAAACTTTATCTGAGCCACACCCTGTCTGTACATTCAGTGTGTTAGTATTGTTAACCATTTTAAATATATATTTTAAACTCAACAGTAGATTAGAACACATTGAATGTAAAGTGAAACTAACTATACAGTTAATAGCAGGATCCTTAACAGCAGTGATAAACTGAAGGATCTTGGGGAACAGGTTTATAGCTCTGAAGAAGGGTTTCGGCCCGAAACGTTGCCTATTTCCTTAGCTCCATAGATGCAGCCTCACCCAACGAGTTTCTCCAGCACTTTTGTCTACCTTCGATTTTCCAGCATCTGCAGTTCCTTCTTGAACATGTTTATAGCTCCTTGATAGTGGCAACAGACTAGTTGTTGTGGTATGCTTACCTTTATAGAAACATAGAAACATAGAAAATAGGTGCAGGAGTAGGCCATTCGGCCCTTCGAGCCTGCACCGCCAAAATGTGTGCAGGATAGTTTTTTGCAGCAATACATAGAGGTACCTACTAGAGGAGGGGCAGTGCTGGACCTCCTGTTAGGAAATGAGACGGGACAGGTGGCGGAGGTATGCGTTGGGGAGCACTTCGGGTCCAGTGATCACAATACCATTAGTTTCAATATAATTATGGAGAAGGTCAGAACTGGACCTAGGGTTGAGATTTTTGATTGGAGAAAGGCTAACTTTGATGAGATGCGAGATGATTTAAAAGGAGTGAATTGGGACATTTTGTTTTATGGGAAAGATGTAGAAGAGAAATGGAGGACAATTAAAGGGGATATTTTAAGAGTACAGAATCTTTATGTTCCTGTTCGGTTGAAAGGAAAGTAAAAATTTGAAAGAGCCCTGGTTTTAAAGGGAAATTGGACATCTTGTACGGAAAAAGAGGGAATCTACAATAATTATAGGCAGCATGAAGTAAATGAGGTGCTTGAGGAGTATAAGGAATGTAAAAAGAATCTTAAGAAAGAAATTAGAAAAGCTAAAAGAAGATATGAGGTTGCTTTGGCAAGTAAGGTGAAAGTAAATCCAAAGGATTTCTACAGCTATATTAATAGCAAAAGGATAACGAGGGATAAAATTGGTCCATTGGAGAGACAGAGTGGACAGCTATCTGCAGAGCCAAAAGAGATGGGGGAGATATTGAACAATTTCTTTTCTTCGGTATTCACCAAGGAGAAGGATATTGAATTATGTGAGGTAAGGGAAACTAGTAGAGTAGCTATGGATACTATGAGTTTCAAAGTAAAAGAAGTACTGACACTTTTGAAAAATATAAAAGTGGATAAGTCTCCAGGTCCTGACAGGATATTCCCTAGGACATTGAGGGAAGTTAGTGTAGAAATAGCCGGGGCTATGACAGAAATATTTCAAATGTCATTAGAAACGGGAATAGTCCCCGAGGATTGGCGTACTGCGCATGTTGTTCCATTGTTTAAAAAGGGTTCTAAGAGTAAACCTAGCAATTATAGACCTGTTAGTTTGACTTCAGTGGTGGGCAAATTAATGGAAAAGATACTTAGAGATAATATATATAAGCATCTGGATAAACAGGGTCTGATTAGGAACAGTCAACATGGATTTGTGCCTGGAAGGTCATGTTTGACTAATCTTCTTGAATTTTTTGAAGAGGTTACTAGGGAAATTGACGAGGGTAAAGCAGTGGATGTTGTCTATATGGACTTTAGTAAGGCCTTTGACAAGGTTCCTCATGGAAGGTTGGTTAAGAAGGTTCAACTGTTGGGTATAAATGCAGGAATAGCAAGATGGATTCAACAGTGGCTGAATGGGAGAAGCCAGAGGGTAATGGTGGATGGTTGTTTGTCGGGTTGGAGGCAGGTGACTAGTGGGGTGCCTCCGGGATCTGTGTTGGGTCCTTTGTTGTTTGTCATGTACATCAATGATCTGGATGAAGGGGTGGTAAATTGGATTAGTAAGTATGCAGATGATACCAAGATAGGGGGTGTTGTGGATAATGAAGAGGATTTCCAAAGTCTACAGAGTGATTTAGGCCATTTGGAAAAATGGGCTGAAAGATGGCAGATGGAGTTTAATGCTGATAAATGTGAGGTGCTACACCTTGGCAGGACAAATCAAAATAGGACGTACATGGTAAATGGTAGGGAATTGAAGAATACAGTTGAACAGAGGGATCTGGGAATAACCGTGCATAGTTCCTTGAAGGTGGAATCTCATATAGATAGGGTGGTAAATAAAGCTTTTGGTATGCTAGCCTTTATAAATCAGAGCATTGAGTATAGAAGCTGGGATGTAATGTTAAAATTGTACAAGGCATTGGTGAGACCAAATCTGGAATATGGTGTACAATTTTGGTCGCCCAATTATAGGAAGGATGTCAACAAAATAGAGAGAGTACAGAGGAGATTTACTAGAATGTTGCCTGGGTTTCAACAACTAAGTTACAGAGATAGGTTGAATAAGTTAGGTCTTTATTCTCTGGAGCGCAGAAGGTTAAGGGGGGACTTGATAGAGGTCTTTAAAATGATGAGAGGGATAGACAGAGTTGATGTGGACAAGCTTTTCCCTTTGAGAATAGGGAAGATTCAAACAAGAGGACATGACTTCAGAATTAAGGGACAGAAGTTTAGGGGTAACATGAGGGGGAACTTCTTTACTCAGAGAGTGGTAGCGGTGTGGAATGAGCTTCCAGTGGAAGTGGTGGCGGCAGATTCGTTGGTATCATTTAAAAATAAATTGGATAGGCATATGGATGAGATGGGAATGGAGGGTTATGGTATGAGTGCAGGCAGGTGGGACTAAGGGAAAAAAGTTGTTCGTCACGGACTTGTAGGGCCGAGATGGCCTGTTTCCGTGCTGTAATTGTTATATGGTTATATGGTTAATATGATCACGGCTGATCATCCAACTTTATCAGTCGGGGCTTTGAGTATAAGAATCAGGAAATCATGTTGCACCTTTATAGAGTTTCAAAGGCGTTTTGTTAAATCTCATTCATCTGCAACTCGTTTTCACCAAGCCCACAGCAAATGATGGCCTATTTCCTCTATCATTGTTACGTTTTTGCATATCTTTCATTCATTTATATCTCCCTATATCACCGTCTATACCTCTCATTTCCCTTTACTCTGACTCTCAGTCTGAAGAAGGGTTTGCACCCGAAAAGTCATCTATTCCTTTTCTCTGGAAATGTTCTCTGACACGCTGAGTTAATCCAGCTTTTTGTGTCTATCTTTCTCAATAAATTTTTAATTGGGCTGCATTTGGAGTATGGCGTGCAGTTCTGACCACTCCATTACAGAAAGGTTGTGGAGGCTTTGGAGCAGGTGCAGAAGAGGTTTACCAGGATGATTCCTAGATTAGCGGGCATTAGCTACAAGGTGAGCTTGGACAAGCTTGGACTGTTCTCTCCAGACCGTCAGAAATGGATTCATTGATGAATTGTTGCAGTCAGCTATAAAAACAGACCTCAGGTTCTCCATCCCCTGATATCTACGGCAGTTCGATCTAGCCAAGTCCTTTGGTGTATTCTGGAATTCCTGGAACCTTCCCCTAACCACGTTTAATAGGAATCTGAGGGGTAACTTGTTCACACAAACGGTGGTAGGTGTATGGAACAAGCTGCCAGAGGAGGTAGTTGAGACAGGAACTATCCCAACATTTGAGAAGCAGATAAACAAGTATATGGTTTGGACAGGTTTGGAGGAATATGGACCAAACGCGGGCAGGTGGGATTAGTGTAGCTGGGACATGTTGGGCCAAAGGGCCTGTTTCAACACTGCATCCCTCTATGACACTGACTCTCAGTCTGACTCATCGGCAGGGAAAACTGAGCCCACAGCTTCACAGGCCCCATTCCAGGGCAGAGTGGGACGGTGGGAAGGGGGGAAGTACTCAGTTCATGAACCCAGTCACTTGCTCATTGTCCCTCCACCTGAGGGACTCTGTAAAACGTAGGTATTGAGGGCACTTCATAGGGCTACTGCACCGAGCTCAGAGCCTGCCTCTGTGCAGCAACAGCCACCGTCTGCTTACTTGGCCCCTCCCAAAACATGCCCGGAACACACAAAGAGCAGCAGGCTGCAACATGTAGACCTGCTCATCATGGAGTCCTAGTTTCTGACAAATATAGCTGTTAGCAAATTGCTGAGGTTTGCAATGAGCACATAAATCTCTCCTTCTCCCTCCCTCTGTCTCTCTGTCTCTCTCTCTCTCTCTCTCTCTCTCCCTCCCTCTGTGTGTATGTGGCTGTGTGTGTCTTTTTCTCTCTCCCTCTGGGTGTGTGTCTGTCTGTTTCTCTCTCTCTCCCTCTGTGTGTGTCTCTCTCTCTTTCCCTCCATGCGTATGTGTGTCTCTCCCTCTCTCTCTCCCCGTCTTCCCCTCCCCCTCTCTCAGCTCTAGCCCCTCTCTTCCTTTCTCGCTCTCTCTCCTCTCACTCCACCTCTCCACCCCCACTCCCCCCTCTCCACACCTCTCACCCTCTATCCCCCTATGCCCCCTCTCTCCCTCCCACCTCCTGACTCCACCACTTACCCCCATCTACACTTCATACTGCTTTGGGGAAAGCAGCCAACATAATCCAGTACATCAGGGCCATTGACACCCTGGTCATTCTCTCTTCTGCCCTCTCCCATTGGGCAGAAGATGATGTCAAAACGTGAACCCACATGCCAACATATTCTTTTTTATTTTTTTTAAAATTTTATTTATTAGAAGTAGAGTACATTACAATAATATAAGCCAAAGATAACAATACATTTCTTGTACCACTCCATTTTTTAAGCTTTAAAACGAAAAAAAGGTAAAGAAAGTGAGATAGAATAGTGAGTGTGTGAAAAAGTGATCAAGAAAAAAGGCCCATAGGCGGGAAGAGTTTGAAGAAAAAGTGAGGACGTAAAGCCATAGAAAAGAAAAAAGAGAAAAAGAAACAGAAGCTATGTTAAAAGTAGAAAACAGAGCTGAAAGGGATATACAGGTGCACAACCTTTTATCCCAAATTCCAAATAACGAAAAGCTCCGAATAGCGGACATTTTTTCGGTCCTTGAAGAAAGGTCCTTGAAGATGTTCACCGAGGGCGGCCCGCAGAGGTGACAGCGGAACCTCCGGTCGGTCCTCGAAGAAAGGGGAACTAAATCCCCATTCATAAAAGAGAAGGTGAGAGTATATTGCACGGGAGGGTTAATAATTGACAATCTGCTGCTGCCTGCCCGCTGAGTTAAAAAGTTCCCACGGTAGACTCACGATACACAGTGTAGCCTGAGTCTTGCGTGGGAACTTTTTAACTCAGCGGGCAGGCAGCAGCAGATTGTCGCTCCCTTCAGTTTCACCCCACCTACACCCCTCTGCTTCCCGGCCATGTGTGTGACCCCTTCCCTCCCCTCTCCAGCTCCCCACCCATTGCACCGGCGCGGGGGCTTTGCACTGTCTTCACGTCGGCGATGCCAGCAGATCAGTGCCAATCACCGGAGATGTCAGGACCAACGGGACAGATGGAGCTCCACAACTGGTGATCTCGCCGAGAGGTCCCAGGCTCCCGATGATAAAGTTCAGCGACGCCGCCCGCGGCTGGCCGCTCCACAGTCCTACAGCTCCGCGATGTTTCATCGGCGGTCTCAGCTCACCGGAGCTCCAGCGCGGCGACCCGGGCAAGGCAACGCCTGCTCCGCGATAGCGCTCCAGCGCGGTGCCGCCTCCGAAGCCGAGGTTCTGGGCGGTCCCCGACAGGAAACGCCGCTCCAGGCCCGCTGGTAGGCCGTGAGGACGGGTCGACGGTGCAGCCCGGAGAAAAGCTGCCTCTCCGACCAGGTTGGGAACCCTAGAAATCATAAATCATTATATAATCTACCTTTATTGTAGAAACATAGAAACATAGAAAATAGGTGCAGGAGGAGGTCATTCGGCCCTTCGAGCCAGCACCGCCATTCATTGTGATCATGACTTATCATCCCCAATCAATAACCCGTGCCTGTCTTCTCCCCATATCCCTTGACTCCACTAGCCCCTAGAGATCTATCTAACTCTCTCTTAAATCCATCCAGTGATTTGGCCTCCACTGCCCTCTGTGGCAGGGAATTCCATAAATCACTACTCTCTGGGTGAAAAAGTTTGTTCTCACCTCAGCCTTAAATGGCCTCCCCTTTATTCTAAGACTGTGGCCCCTGGTTCTGGACTCACCCAACATTGGGAACATTTTTCCTGCATCTAGCTTGTCCAGTCCTTTTATAATTTTATATGTTTCTATAAGATACCCCCTCATCCTTCTAAACTCCAGTGAATACAAGCCTAGTCTTTTCAATCTTTCCTCATATGACAGTCCCGCCATCCCAGGGATCAATCTTGTGAACCTACGCTGCACTGCCTCAATCACAAGGATGTCCTTCCTCAAATTAGGTGACCAAAACTGTACGCAATACCCCTGATGTGGTCTTACCAGAGCCCTATACAACTGCAGAAGAACCTCTCTACTCCTCTACTGAAATCCTCTAGTTATGAAGGCCAACATTCCATTAGCTTTCTTCACTGCCTGCTGTACCTGCACACCAACTTTCAGTGACCAGTGTACAAGGACACCCAGGTCCCGCTGTACCTCCCCCTTACCTAACCTAACCCCATTGAGATAATAATCTGCCCCCTTGTTTTTGCCACCAAAGTGGATAACCTCACATTTATCTATATTATACTGCATCTATCACGCATCTGCCCACTCACTCAACCTGTCCAGGTCACTCTGCAACCTCCTAACATCCTCTTCACAGTTCACACTGCCACCCAGCTTTGTGTCATCCGCAAACTTGCTAGTGTTACTCCTAATTCCCTCTTCCAAATCATTAATATATATGGTAAACAGTTGCGGCCCCAACACCGAGCCTTGCGACACTCCACTCGCCACTGCCTGCCATTCTGAAAAGGACCCGTTCACTCCTACTCTTTGCTTCCGGTCTGCCAACCAATTTTCTATCCATGTCAACACCCTACCCCCAATACCATGTGCTCTAATTTTAGTCACCAGTCTCCCGTGTGGGACCTTATCAAAGGCTTTCTGAAAGTCTAGATACATTACATCCACTGGCTCCCCTACATCCATTTTACTTGTCACATCCTCAAAAAATTCCAGAAGATTAGTCAAACATGATTTTCCTTTCATAAATCCATGCTGACTTGGATTAATCCTTTTACTGCTATCCAAATGCCCCATTATTACCTCTTTAATAATTGACTCCAGAATCTTTCCCACCATCGAAGTCAGGCTAACTGGTCTGTAATTCCCCGTTTTCTCTCTCGCTCCTTTCTTAAAAAGTGGGATAACATTAACTATCCTCCAACCCACAGGAACTGATCCTGAATCTATTGAACATTGGAAAATGATCACCAATGCGTCCACTATTTCTAGAGCCACCTCCCTGAGGACCCTGGGATGCAGACCATCAGGCCCAGGGGATTTATCATCCTTCAGTCCCATTAGCCTACCCAATACTATCTCTTGCCTAATGAAAATTTCTTTCAGTTTCTCGACCACCTTAGATCCTCTGTCCTCCAGTACTTCTGGGAGATTGTTTGTGTCTTCCTTAGTGAAGACAGATCTGAAGTACCTGTTCAACTCTTCTGCCATTTCCTTGTTCCCTTTTCACCCGTGTTTACCTTCAAAGGACCCACATTTGACTTTTCTCTTCTATTTCCCTTAACATATCTAAAGAAGCTTTTACTGTCCTTCTTTGTATTCCTGGCCAGCTTCCCTTCGTACTTCATCTTTTCAGCCCGTATTGCCCGTATTGTTTCCTTCTGTTGTCCTATGAAAGTTTCCCAATCCTCTGGCTTCCGGCTACTCTTTGCTGTGTTATACATCTTTTCTTTTAGTTGTATTCTATCCCTAACTTCTCTTGTCAGCCACGGTTGCCTCCTACTCCCCCTTAGGATCTATCTTCTTGTATGCAAAATATTTTTTTGCAATGTTTCTCAGTACACCAAAAATAATAAACCAATACCATGGCCTCACAGCACCAGAGCCCCCAGTTTGATCCTGATCTCGAGTACTCTCTCTCTGTGTGGATTTTGCACGTTCCCCTGTGATCGCGTGGGTTTCCTCCGGGTGCTCCGGATTCCGCCAACATCCCAAAGACATGTGGATTTGTGGGCGAATTGCCTCTATAAATTGCCCAAGTGTAGAGAGTAGATGTGGAAGTGGGATCACAGAGAACTAGTGTGGACAGATGATCGATGGTAGGTGTGGACTGGGTGGGCTGAAAAGCCTTGTTTCTGTGCCGTATCTTTCAATCAATCAAAGAGGGGAAGTTGTTCCTGAGTCTGGTGGTACATGCTTTCAAGCTGTTTTAAGAATTTCATTGCTCTATCTGGGTTCATTATTCTTCTGCCAGGTGGGAGTGGGGAGAGGAGGGAATGACCGTGGTCCTTGGTGATGCTGGGTGCTTTCCCGAGGCAGCATGAAACATAGAAACATAGAAAATAGGCGCAGGAGTAGGCCATTCGGTTCTTTGAGCCAGCACCGCCATTCAATATGATCATGGCTGATTGTCCAAAATCAGTACCCTGTTCCTGCTTTCTCCCCATATCACTTGATTCCGTTAGCCCTAAGAGCTAATCCTAACTCTCTCTTGAATAGTCCAGTGAATTGGCCTCCACGGCCTTCTGTGGCAATCTTCTTGTGGTAGAAATAGAAATGTCGGTGTGCGCATTTTGCCCATAACTTCAATTTGATTGGTCTATGACAAATTATTGGTAGCATCTATGCCTTGGAACTTGAAGCAGTCAACCATTTTCTCTTCCATATCATTGATGCTGATTGGGGCATTGTACTCCAACACTTCCTGAAGTCAATAACTACCAACTTTGTCTTGCTGACACTGAGGGTTGTTGTCCTGACACCATGTTACTAAGCTCATTATCCTCTTCTTCTCATCTTTATTCAAGATCCAGCCCACCACAGGCCTCGGGATTGGAATTGAACTCACTACCTACAGTGCCACACACAGAGCTGTGGTGCCGTCTGAACTGCAAAGAGAATGACAATGATGGAAGGAGGAGAGGTGATGGGGTAAAAAGGTAGGAAACCTCCGTAACTTCTCATTGTAAACCAACAAGCTAACCAATTGTTGGGTGGAGGGAAGGAGCTGGGGTTGAGGAGCCTTCTGATGGGGAATAATGAAATCCCGAGGTGTCCCAAGTTAGGAAAGTAATCCAGAGACTCTTTCAAGAAGGCTCCGTAAACATTTCCATCTCCTCAGCAACCCTGGTCTCCCCCTGTCACAGATATTCCCTCCATCCTTGCCCCAACCTTAAAACTGACCTGCGCTTTGCCAGTCCTGACAAAGAGTCTTGGACAAACATTAACTCACTTTATTCTGATGCTGTTTGACCTGCTGAGTGTTCTCCGCAGTTTTTTGGCCGTTTTTGTTTTTATTGGAAATGTTCTTCCCTTCTCACATTCATAAGAGTCTTACAGCACAGAAACAGGCCCTTCCGTCCTCCATTTGAAGTTTACCATATAAATGTGAGATGTTGTACTTTGGGATCCAGGGCAGGACCTTCCCAATGAATGATAGGGTCCTTGGGAATGTTGCAGAGCAGAGGGATCTAGGAGTACAAATAAATAGTTTGCCGAAAGTAATGTTGCAAGTAGATAAAGGTGAGGTGAGGAAAAAGTGAAAACATTTATGAGGCTCTTGGCTGGGCTTCCTGTAAGGAGCGGCTGAGCAGACTTGGAATTTATTCCTTGAGGCACAGGAGGAACATCTTGTAGAGAGGTGTGTAAAATCATGAGAATAGGTGGGTGAATGCACAGCTTTTTCCCCAGAATGGAGGAATCAAGAATAGAGGGCATAAGTTTACAGTGAGAGGGGAAAGATTTAATAGGAATCTGATGGGCAATTTTTTTCACCTCGTGCAGTTGCACAGAAAGGTACCTGGGTAGGAGTTGGTTTAAGGGATGAGTGACCAAAGGAGTTGTGGAGGGAGCGATCTCTGTGGAAATCAGAAAGGGATGAGGATAGGAAGATGTGAATGGTAGTAAGATCACGTTGAAGGGGGTAGATATGTTGGAGAATAATATGTTGGATGCGGAGGCCATGTTGAGGTGAAAGGTGAAGACCAAGGGAACTCTATCTTTGTTTTTTTGGGGGGCATGGGAAGCGAGAGCAGAACTACAGGATACAGTGGAGAAATTGATGAGGGATCCATCTATGACAGCAGCGGGGGAACCCATGTTTATCTCGGAAGTCCCAGAACGGAAAGCCTCGAAGCAGGTGTGGAGGAGGGAGAAATTGAGAGTAGGTGATTGCGTCGTTGCAAGAGGCAGGTGGGAGGATGTGTAGTTCAGATAACTGGAATTCAGTGGGTTTGTAGTAGACGTCAGGCGATAGTCTGTCCCCTGTCATGGAGACAGAGAGATCAAGAGCGGGGAGAGTGGTGTCAGAGCTATTCCGTGAATTTGAGGGCAGGGTAGAAGTTAGTAGTAAAGTTAATGAAATAGACAATAGACAATAGGCAATAGGTGAAGGAGTAGGCCATTTGGTCCTTCGAGCCAGCACCGCCATTCAATGTGATCATGGCTGATCATCCCCAATCAGTACCCCGTTCCTGCCTTATCCCCATATCCCCTGACTCCGCTATTTTTAAGAGCCCTATCTAGCTCTCTCTTGAAAGCAAATAAGAAAGCAATGAGTTCTGCATGTTCTGCAGGAGGTGAACCCGATGCAGTCATTGATGTAGCAGAGAAAGGGTTGGGAGTGGTGCCAGTGTATGCATGGTTGTAGAGGTTGCAGGTTTTGGAAACACTCCTGGAGTAGTCTTGCCGATAACTGCAAGTGCACTTTGGTAGTTACTGCAGCCACTGCATACCAGGAAGGAATGGATGTTCAGGGTGACATATGAGGTACCAGTGAAATGGGCTGCTATCTCCAGGATGGTGGTGAGCTTCTTGAGAGTTAATCGAGGCAAGTGGAAAGTGTTACATCCAACTCCAGACTTTAGCCCTGGAGACAATAAGAAGGCTTTGGATGTTGGAGGTAAGTCCCCTGGTCCCAATATGTAGAGATTCTCTTAAGCAAGCTTGAAAGAGAAATGGAGTTATGGTGGATAGATTTCAGGCAATGTGGGAACTGAGGACTACGTCATTGGTGTTGTTCGAGGTCAGCATTTACAGGGTGCTATTGTAACACTGCAGTTTCATGGACATAGTATCAGCACTATTGGTGCCACACCCAACCCAAAGGCGTAGGTTGGGTGTGGCACCAATCAGTCATCAAGGTGCACAGTGAGTTTCTGGAGCCTGAGTAAAAACAGAAAGAACTGCAGATCGTCATCAGGTCTGACAGCATTTGAAGAGGGAGAAACTGAGCTGACGTTTTAGCCTGAACGAAAACCTGAGGAAATGGTGCAAAGAAGGGGGAAGGGTGGAAAGAACAAAGGCAGAGATGAGGAAATTGAAAGATAAGGCAGTGCTGTTGCTGACAGAATGGGGAAGGCTTGTTAATCATTGCCCGATCTCTAGAGTAGAGTGAGGTGAATGAGTCCAAAAGAAAAAATGCTTGCATTGTGGAGGGTATATGCAACGTGCTGCCAGAGAATGTAGTTGAGGCAGGTTCGATAAGAGTATTTGAAAGGCACTTGGACAGGTACAAGATAGGAAAGATTTAGAGGGATATGGCCAAAAGGGGGCAAATGGACTATCTTATATTGGCATGAACGTGTTGGGCCGAAGGGCCAGTTTCTATGCTGTATAACTCTATTGATCTATGCTGCTGCTCAAAATATGAAAGAAAAGCAATAGTCAGCAAGGCAGATGTCTAGAGCAGAAAATTCCAGAGATTTACCACCTTCTGTAAGATCCAGCAAGATTCTCCAACTAATGGAGATATCACCACATCTACCCTGTCCTGCCCCTCGAGATCTTAAATCTTTAAATCAGATAAACCTTCATTCTTCTGTAATCCAAAGTATCTCAATCTAATTTTTTTTTAGCCACTCATAATAGGGCAACCTTCTCCTCTCAGGAATTAGCCTAGTGAATTTCTTTTGAGCCACCTCTAATGCCAGAACATCCTTTCTTGAATAGGGGGACCAAACCTGTGATGAATAAGGTGGCCTCACCAACACCCTGTACAACTAGAATACAACTTCCCTATTACTAAACTCCAACCTCTTGAAACAATGTCATTTACCTTCCTAATCATTTGCTGTGCTGCCCACTAATTTTTTGCAATTTGTGTACAAACACATCCAGATCCTTCTGTACTTTGCTCATCTGCAATATTTATTTTAACTAACTGCCCAAAGTGCATGGACCTCACCTTTTCCAACATAAAATTCAATTTGTCAAGTTTCTGCTGATTCACTCAACCAGTTCTGTTGCAGAGTCCATTGATCTTCATCATAGTATGTCCCCCCTCCACTTTTCTTGTCGTCAGCAACTGGGATATCTTATATTTGTCGGAACCTTATGAAAATGAGACAAAGGGGATGGAGATCAAGGAAAATGTAGAATAGACCATTGTTAGCTAGGAGAAGGTAACAACAAAGCAAACAGAGATAAAAGGTAAACGAGGATAGTCAGACTAGTCGGAGAAGGGGGGAGGGATTGAGAGCGAGTGAAGGCAAAGGTTATCATTTATACCGGATAGCCCGACTGTCTTAGTGCAAGCCGAAGTATGTTGCGCAATTTCTTTACGAAGTCCATCATAGAATCAGTCTAAAGGGTTCCGACCTAAAATGTTGTCTGTCCATTCCTTCCACAGATTGTGATTGGAATTATGATGTTGTGGCCATTACAGAAACCTGCTTGGGAGAGGGACACAACTGGCAGCACAACTTGTCTGGACTTCGATGTTTCCTTACACAGTATGTTGATAGTCAAGGAGGGAATACTCTGGACCTTGTATTGGGAAGCGAACCTGGCCAGGTGTTGCGGTGGAAGAATAACTTGGAGATAATGATCACAACTCCATAAGTTTCTTGAGTTTTTGGCCCTGGCTGTGATTTGTTCTGGACATTTTCATAACTCTCTCCTGACTCTCAGTCTGAAGAAGGGTCTCACCCAAAACGCCATCCATTCCTTTTCTCCAGAAATGCTTCCTGACCCGCTGAGTTAGTCCAGCATTTTGGGTGTACCCATAGGTTTTAAGATTGTTTTGAATAAAGACAGGTCTAGATGTTAAGGGAAGATACTGGTCTGAAGAAGGGCTTCGACCCGAAACGTCACCCTTCCCTCTCCAGAGATGCTGCCTGTCCCGCTGAGTTACTCCAGCTTTTTGTGTCTCTCTTTGTACTTAACTGGAGCAAGGCAGATTACAATGCCATTAGACAGGAGCTAAGGATAGATTGGAAGCAGTTGTTATTGGGTAAATCCACAGATGACATGTGGGAGTGGTTTAAAGTTCAGCTGATCAAAATGCAGAATCAGCGCCCTGAGAAGGGGTAAGGATGGCAAGGTAAGGGGACAGTGGATGGCCAAGGAAGTTGTAAACTTGGTCAGGAAGATAAAGGATGCACATGTCAGATTTAAGAAGGTAGCATCAGACGGGGCTTATGAGGAATATAAAGTGAGTGGGAAAGAACTCAAGCGTGTGATTAGAAGGGCCAAAACAGGCCATGAAATGTCTTTGGTGAGTGAGATTAAGGAAAATTCCAAGGCTTTTTATAGATACATTAAAACTAAGAGGGTGACCAGGGAGAAGGTAGAACTGCACAAAGATAAACGAGATAATCTATGCTTGGAGTTAAAGGATGTAGGTGAGGTACTAAACCAGTACTTTGCATCTGTATTCACTGAGGAGAAAGGAGGGCAGCGAGATCAGTGTGGAAAATACGAATATGCTAGGGTAGGTTGAGCGAGGCGGTGGTGCTGAAGCTCTTGAAGATAGGTTCCCTGGGCTTGATGGGATCTATCCCAAGTTTTTGAGGGGAGGTAAGAGGGGCCTTGATGAGGAACTTTGTTTCTTCTCAAGCCACAGGTGATGTCCCAGAGGACTGGAGAGAGGCCAATGTTGTTCCTTTGTTTAAGAAAGGAAGTAGAGAATCCAGGGAACTATAGGCCAGTGAACCTTACATTAGTGGTAGGGAAACCATTGAAGAGGAGTTGCTCCCATTTGGAAGAGAATGTGCTAATAAGCGAGTTCGGTATTCCAACTGCGCATGCCCAAGTCATAGGTCACTCGCTATAAACACTCTCGGCAACCGTGCCGTCTCATGCACACAGACCTGCACCTCATCCACAGCCAGGATCGAACCTGGGTCTCCGGCGAACCCACCCAAGGTTTCCGTGCGGTTCCCGGGGTTTTTTGTCAGTCTCCCTACCTGCTTCCACTACCTGCAACCTCCAGAAACCACACAGAAACCATGGGTTTGGCGCAAAGTCTCCAGAGGTTTCTGTTCAGGTTTCCTAAGTGGGACAGGGGCATTAGTTTGTTGACAACACCAAAATTGGAGGAGTTGAGGACAATGAGGAATGCTGTCAGAAGATACAATGGGATTATAGATCAGCTGCAGAAATGGGCAGAGAAATGGCAGATGGATTTTAACCAATATGAGGTACTGCACTTTGGGAGGTTGAATATTTTTGGGAAGAGTATACAGTTAAGACCATTATCAGTGTTGATGCGCAGAGGGATCTTGGAGTTCAAGTTCACAGCTCATTAAAGGTGGCAGCACATGTAGATAGGATAGTAAAGAGAGCGTATGGTATACTTGTCTTCATTGCTCTGGAGCACATTATTGACACATATTAGATAGACATACAGTATGGAAGTGCAGGGAATAGAGGGATATAGATCATAAGGAGGCAGATGGGATGAGTTTGACTAAGCATCATTGTCGGCACAAGCATTGTGGGCCGATAGGCCGTTCCTGAGTTCTATGTTCTGGGTGATGCCTGGCCCGCTGAGTTCCTCCAGCACTTTATTTTTTTGCGCAGAGTCCACAGTAGTTATTTGCTGAGTGCGTGAGTTTGACAGTAAACTCGACTCGATGGAGTGTGCGAAAAGTCGGCAGAGTCGTGGTGCCGAGAGGGTTAATCCCAGCTGCCTGGCGGTTTGTAACTTGATCGTGCAAAGCTCCGAGAGAGTTGCTGCCCCTCCCTGGGGTGTTGGTCACCGGCCCGACAGGTCTTAGTTTGTGGGCTGTGTGTCGTCGGCACTCTGTACAAGGCGAGGCTGCAGTCAGTCCGTGAGTGAGTGAGCGAGTGAGTTGCCGGGGCCCCAGGAGATCCGCGTTGTGTTGTGTTGATCCCTCAGCTGTGTAACCATGTTTAAATGCGGACTCGCCTTCCCCCGCTGTCGCTGGATCCTGCCCTTGCTGCTGCTCCTGGCCATTATCTTCGACATCATCGCGTTGGGGGCCAGCTCGGGATGGGTGGACTCGAAATATCACTATGCCTCTCTGTGGCAACAGTTCCGCGGCAGGGAGCCTACGTGGGAACCGTCCGACCTCATGGAGTACGGTAAGGGGGTGAGGGAGACGTCTGAGAGAGAACGAGAGCGCAGTAAGAGAGTGGTGTGTGGTGGGTGGGGTGAAAGAACGGAGAGAGAGGTTTGAGAAATAACGAAGAGAGAAAAGATGCGAGAAAGAACGGAGAGGGATGGAGGGAGAGTAAAGATGTGAGGGAAGAACGGGGAGGGAGGGGGAGGGGAGAGGAGAAGAACGGGGAAAGAAGTCTGAAGAAGAAAATGACAGCAAAGGAATGGCAGAAAGAACTGGAATGCGAGTTTGAGAAGAGTGTTAAGTGAAAGAAAACAATGGGAAAGCGAGAGAGAAAGTATAGGGAGCAATATAGAGAAATGGGGAAGAAGAGGAGAAAGTTACTGAGAATGCATAATGTGAGAAAGAAGAAACATAGAAACATAGAAATTAGGTGCAGGAGTAGGCCATTCGGCCCTTCGAGCCTGCACCGCCATTCAATATGATCATGGCTGATCATCCAACTCAGTATCCCGTACCTGCCTTCTCTCCATACCCCCTGATCCCCTTAGCCACAAGGGCCACATCTAACTCCCTCTTAAATATAGCCAATGAACTGGCCTCGACTACCCTCTGTGGCAGGGAGTTCCAGAGATTCACCACTCTCTGTGTGAAAAAAGTTCTTCTCATCTCGGTTTTAAAGGATTTCCCCCTTATCCTTAAGCTGTGACCCCTTGTCCTGGACTTCCCCAACATCGGGAGCAATCTTCCTGCATCTAGCCTGTCCAACCCCTTAAGAATTTTGTAAGTTTCTATAAGATCCCCTCTCAATCTCCTAAATTCTAGAGAGTATAAACCAAGTCTATCCAGTCTTTCTTCATAAGACAGTCCTGACATCCCAGGAATCAGTCTGGTGAACCTTCTCTGCACTCCCTCTATGGCAATAATGTCCTTCCTCAGATTTGGGTGAGAAGCGTCAGGGATTGGGTGAGAAAGGAGTCAGAAAGACGTGAAAGAAAAGGGAGTGAGAGAAACAAAGGGAGCGGAGGAGAGAAGGTAGAGATGTGAAAGAATAGAATTGAGTGAAACAGTAGGGTGAAGTGAGATAGATCAGCCATAGATTGACTGACAGTGAACAGCTGTTGTTTGGGCAATTTTCTGGTCAGGTCAATAATATACATTTTAAAGAATGTCTGTAAGTCCATAAAAACAACTTTCTGCAATCTAGTTACCTTTCCAAAATATAATTAGGTTCATTGGAACTTTAAAATTCATGGTAGTTCTTTTAATCATATCCATTCATTAAAAAATATCCAAGATCTTTATTCACAGTTATAAACTAGTGATTTCCCATCCTAAGAGATGTCAGGTTGATTATTTTTTTTATTACCCTCCCTTTGTTAAATAGCAGTGGGACGGGTGCAATTTTCCTGCTTTGATGATGGTTCAAAAATCACAAGTTTGGTATTGCCATGAAGCGAGTTTCCACACAGCAGAAGATGTCTGCAACAGCCTGCAAACCCATCGTGCTGGTCTCCCAGACATTGTGCAGGCTGGGTATGGGTCAGACATTCATAACTTGCATATCACTGTACCTGATACACGTGGTGATAAATAAACCATTGAACAGCACCTGCAAGACTTGTTTGGATGCTACTTTTATCATCATTTTGATCAATTCCTGTACGTGAAAGTAGCAGCGCAAGCAAAGACAATGGTAAAGAAATAATTGGTATGGGAGAGGCAAGAGAAGTGACAGGAAGGGGCTTTGGCAATGATCTTGGCTTCCTCTCTAGTTGCAGGGAAGGTCCGAGAGGACCAGGGGATAATCAATGTTGTTCCTTTGTTTGAAAAAGCAACCGGAAATAATCCAGGAAATTCTAGGCCGTGGAGCCTCACACCAGTGGTAGGAAAGCTATTGGAGAGGATTTACTCGCATTTGGAGGAGAATGGGCTAATTATGGAGTCAGCATGGATTTGCACGCAGCAAGTCGTGCCGATTTTGTAGAGGCGATGAAACCGATTGATGAGGATACCACAGTGGATGCCATCTACATGGATTTTAGGAAGGCATTTGATAAAGTGTTAGCCGATTTTGAAGATTAAGATACACGAGATCCATGGTGCCTTGAAGTTTGGATTCAGAACTGGCTTACCCATAGACGTCAGAGGGTAACGGTGGAAGGGTGTTATTCTAGTTGGAGGTCTGTGTCCGGTGGTGTTCCACATAAATCTGTGCTAGGACTTCTGTGGTGTGTAAATATGTAAGTACTGTATGTGTATGTGTGAGGACCATGAGCAACTGTGGGATGTTGACTTTAGAAGGTTGAATAAAAATATACAATTAAAGCAAAGACTCAACAGTGTTGATGTACGGAGGGATTTTGGGGTCCAGATCCATAACTTCCTGAAACTGGCAATGCAGGTAGATTGAGTGGTAAATAAGGTATATGGTCTACTTACTTCATTGGTCAGGGAATTGAGTACAATAATTAAGAAATCGTGTTATAAATTATATAAAACTTTGGTTAGGCAGTATTTGTAGTCTTGTGTGCAGTTCTAGTTGCCCCACTACAGAAGGCTTGGGGAGGGTGAAGATGAGGTTTATCAGAATGCTGCCTGGATTAGATGGTATTAGCTATAAGGAGAGGTTGGGCAAACTTGGATTGTTTTCTCACTTTAGAGGTTGAGATGTGACATGATGGAAGTATATAAAATTACTAGAGGTACAAGAGAAAATTATGAGGAGGATGCTATGAGAATGCAGGGTGACTTGGTCAGGTTGGGTGAGTGGGCAGATGCAGTTTAATATGGATAAATGTGAGGGTATCCACTTTGGTAGCAAAAACAGGAATGCAGATTATTATCTAAATAGTGTCAAGTTGGGAAAATGGGAAGTACAACGGGATCTGGGGGGTCCTTATTCATCAGTCGATGAAAGTAAGCATGCAGGTACAGCAGACAGTGAAGAAAGTGAATGGCATGTTGGCCTTCATAACAAGAGGAGTTGAGTATAGGAGCAAAGAGTTCCTTCTGCAGTTGTACAGGGCCCTAGTGAGACCACACCTGGAATATTGTGTGCAGTTTTGGTCTCCGAATTTGAAGAAGGACATTCTTGCTATTGAGGGAGTGCAGCGTAGTGGTGGGATCTTATTGAAACATATAAGATTATTAAGAGTTTGGACACACTAGAGGCAGGAAACATGTTCCCGATGTTGGGGGAGTCCAGAACCAGGGGCCACGGTTTAAGAATAAGGGGTAAGCCAATTAGAACGGAGATGAGGAAACACTTTTTCACACAGAGAGTTGTGAGTCTGTGGAATTCTCTGCCTCAGATGGTGGTGGAGGCCGGTTCGCTGGATACTTTCAAGAAAGAGGTAGATAGGGCTCTTAAGGATAGCGGAGTCAGGGGATATGGGAAGAAGGCAGGAACGGGGTACTGACTCGAAGGGCCGTATAACCTACCCCTGCACCTATTGTCTATTGTATAAATAGGATAGACAGAATTTTTTTAGAGGGCAGAAATATGAATGAATGAGTGAAGCCCAGTTTTACTTGTAGAGTTAGTTAATAGCAGGGGTGGGGCAATTGACCATTTACAAGTGAGTAATGTAGCTGGAATACACGATGATGTGATGTTCAATTTAAAAGCTCTATGGGTGGAGTGAAAGGCTCGTTTGGTTACAAGGAACTTTGTTACACTTAGTTGCCTTGCAGTTGCCTGCCATTTTACTTCACCTTCGTGCTCCCACTCTGACATCATTGCCACATTATAATGAGGCCCAATGTAAGCCTAACTAACTCAATATTAATTCAACAATTTCAGTTAGCTCGTTTTCTCTGTTTGAGTCAGAAATAGCCAGTTCTGCTATAGGGTCAACCACTGGTAATATTTGTTCAGTCTTCCTCTCTCTATGCCTGTGACCCGATCTGATGGGCATTTTCTGCATCTTACACTTTACAGCCTTTCCAGGTTCCTTTTATTTGCGTTCTTGCTCTCCAACTTCCCTCATTAAGCTATTGACAGCTAATCACCATGGCAACCCTGGCCCCACCCTATCCAGGATAATCCCTTTATTCTATTCATCCTTCCCCACCCGTGCTGCAACTCAAAGCTTTTCCCTATTCTGACAACGAATCTCCAACCTGAAACGTTTCCTTTCTCCACAGATGCTGCATGATGGTAGTTTCTAGCACTTTCCATTTTTATTTCAAATTTCCAACATATGCAGTTTTTTTTCTATCTCTCTTTTCTCTCCTCTTGCCTCTTTTCTATATAACCATATAACAATTACAGCACGGAAACAGGCCATCTCGACCCTCCTAGTCCGTGCCGAACACGTATTCTCCCCTAGTCCCATATACCTGCGCTCAGACCATAACCCTCCATTCCTTTCCCGTCCATATAACTATCCAATTTATTTTTAAATGATAAAAACGAACCTGCCTCCACCACCTTCACTGGAAGCTCATTCCACACAGCCACCACTCTCTGAGTAAAGAAGTTCCCCCTCATGTTACCCGTAAACCTTTGTCCCTTAAGTTTTCCCCCTCCCTCCATTCCTATCCTCTCATTTTCCTCTCCCTTCCATTCTTTTGGCCCTCTCTCGTTCTCCCATTCTCCCTTCTTTCCATACAGACACCAGTCTCTTCCCTCTTCAACTTGTCTCATATCCAAAACACAGCACCTGAAGCTCTCAGCCAATGGATAATGACAGTGGCAAAAGCAGTGGAGATTGGATAGGAACAACATCACTCACAATGAAGCTTCTTAGTGAATCTGGAAGCAACACACCAGTTTGTAATGGAGCTTCCTTGTAGCAGAAGAAGCAAGAATACACTGAGGATGGGCAACCAGGGCAACATCCTTCCCACAGAGGAACCAATGTACTTTTACACCTCAGAAGTATGTTTATGTTCAGGATGCCCCAGTGAAAACTGAATTGAAATATGAACATTATGCAAAGACACAGCGGGTAACACATGTGTAAAGAGAAACAGCTAATGTTTCGGGTTGGGAACTTTTATTATGTCCATAATATTAATACCTCCTGTCAGTTAGTCAATTTCCTAACTAGGAAATTTTTCTTTCATATATCTTACATTAAACCCTCAATTTAGATCCTCTCCTTATGAATAAAACAGAAGGGTCTAGATAGATTCATAGATAGATGATAGACACAAAATGCTGGAGTAACTTAGCGGGTCAGGCAGCATCTCTGGAGAAAAGGAATAGATGGCGTTTCAGGGTCGAGACTCTTCTTCAGACAGGTCTGAAAAAGGGTCTCAACCCAAACCATATAAATAACCATATAACAATTACAGCACGGAAACAGGCCATCTCGGCCCTACAAGTCCGTGCCGAACAATTTTTTTCCCTTAGTCCCACCTGCCTGCACTCATACCATAACCCTCCATTCCCTTCTCATCCATATGCCTATCCAATTTATTCTTAAATGATACCAACGAACCTGCCGCCACCACTTCCACTGGAAGCTCATTCCACACCGCTACCACTCTCTGAATAAAGAAGTTCCCCCTCATGTTACCCCTAAACTTCTGTCCCTTAATTCTGAAGTCATGTCCTCTTGTTTGAATCTTCCCTATTCTCAAAGGGAAAAGCTTGATCGCATCAACTCTGTCTATCCCTCTCATCATTTTAAAGACCTCTATCAAGTCCCCCCTTAACCTTCTGCGCTCCAGAGAATAAAGACCTAACTTGTACTGCATCTGGGATGCTAACCTAATATGTATATAAGTGCTTATGTATAGTGATACTTGCTCTGAACTGTATACAAAAATGAATTTCACTGTACCTTGGTACATGTGACAAAGTAACATACCATTGAGCTGGAGAATATTGGTGGTTGGCATTTTAGTTTAATTATTGACACATGTGCTGAAAAACAGTGAAAAGCCTTTTTGTTGCACGTTATCCAGTCAGTGGAAAGACTATCTATGATTACAATTGAGCCGTCCATGGTTTACAGATACAGAATAAAGGGAATATCTTTCAGTGCAAGGGAAAGTCCAATTAAAGAAGTCTGAGGGTCTCCAATGAGGTAGCAAAGACATTTTGAAAGATAATGTCACAGTGAATGGGCTTCTCTGTGGGCAGGTAACAGAATCAACCAGGCTTGCTCTCCCACCTTCAGACAAGGAGGGTTTAAGCTCGGGCTTAGCCAACAGTGGACAGATCGAACGTCTGAACCACCACCACCCATCCTCTCTGTGCTCATTGCTGCTGGGTCGAACCTCATCTCCCCAGTCCACATGATACAGAGAGTGCATTGCGAACAGGAATCTTTCAATGTGTAAGAAGGAACTGCAGATGCTGGTTTAAACTGAAGATAGACACAAAAAGCTGGAGTAACTCAGCGGGACAGGCAGCATCTCAGGCGAGAAGGAATGGGTCAAGAGGGATGAAATACTGTTTTCTATCGATAAGTACAGATTCTCAAAGTATGATGAGCCAAGTTCCAGCATCAGTATAGCCGCAATGTATAAAGCCAGAAGCCAACCAACAGTTCTAGTGGTGAATTTTGGAGATGCTCCCTTACTGTGCCTGCCAGACAAAATGAGTCAGACTGGTTAAATTCCAGGCTCTTTCGGCTTGACTCTTTACCACAGCATTCTTGTTTGGCATTCTTTTCAAGTTACTCTTTAATACAATCTCTGTATGTCTGTGAACACATATCCCTTTATTATAAATGAGAAGAATGTCAGCATTAGTGCAAATTTACTCACAGAAAAATGTTGACTACAAGTGGTTCATTTTTTGTTGGGAGTGGGAAATAGGTTCTGGAATTTGAGAGCAGATAACCTGAGGGTGACAAGGTGGCACAGCGGTAGAGTTGCAGCCTTACAGTGTCAGAGGCCCGGGTTCGATCCTGACTACGGGTGCTGTGTGTATGGAGATTGTGCCTTTGCCCCATGACCTGCATGGGTTTTCTCTGGGTGCTACGGTTTCCTTCCACACTCCAAAGACGTACAGGCTGAAGAAGGGTTTCGGCCCGAAACGTCACCTATTTCCTTCGCTCCATAGATGCTGCTGCACCCGCTGAGTTTCTCCAGCATTTTTGTGTACCTTCGATCTTCCAGCATCTGCAGTTCCTTCTTGAACACGGCTTGTAGGCTAATTGACTTGGCATAACTGTAAATTGTCCCTAGTGTGTGTAGGACAGTGTTGGTGTGCGGGGATCACTGGTCACTGTGAACTCGGTGGTCCGAAGGGCCTGTTTCCACTCTGTATCTTTAAACTAAACTAAACTAAAATGGACTTGGGGGAAGAATGAAAGGGTTGGGGGAGGGGAACAACATGTGATGGTGAAGAATGAAAAGGGGTTCAAAAGAATTGACCATAGGATATTTTCCTGTTATCAATGCTGATGATTATAGAAGGAATGAGCAAATTCTACCATTTTTCATAAGTAGAATAAACATACTGAGGAATGTGGAAACTTTTTTACTTGTATATAGAATATTTCTAATAAAAGACAGTTGGACAAATACATGGTTAGAAACGGGATACGGCCTATAATGGGACTAGCACAGTTAGGCATCTTGGTCAGCCTAGACAAGTTAGGCCAAACAGCATGTTTTTATGTTGTATAACTGTTATTCTATATATTGGCCTTAGTGTCCATTTGCTGAAATATATCACTTGTTTGTTATCACAGTGAAATAAGGAATTCTGTTATAGGCAAGGCAGTGAAGGTGGTTAACTTTGGATCATAAATGATAGGAGCAGAATTAGGCCATTCAACCCCATTAAATCTACTCTGCCATTCAATCATGGCTGATCTATCTCTCCCTCCTAACCTTATTCTTCTGCCTTCTCCCCATAACCTCTGACACCTGTATCTTAGTGGGCTCCTTCTATACAAGATGGGATTCCGCTGTGCAGTAAGTTCAGGGACAAAGAGACCAATGTATTCAATTTCCTTTTTTAAATTTCAAAATATACGTAAATAATATCAAACCATACCAACAGCACATTCAAATAAATGTTTTCATCACACATCATATAATTCCTATATGTTTACATGCACATTATCAGTAATCATTTTCTTCAAGTGATTTATGATACTAATCTAAACCAGTGTATCAAGGAATCGTACAACACGGCAGCAACCTTTCAGCTATTCCAGACTGTACCAACCATCAAACACTCAAATGCACTAATTATATACTGTTCCCATTTTGTTTTCGCCATCTTCCCAGATTCTACCCTTTGTCTGTTCTGGTGAGTGGGGCAGAGGTTCCAGGGGACATATTCAGAGAATGTGCATCTCTCTAGTATTGTGTAAACATCCGCATCCGGTGATGGCTGAGGTAGGGAACAGGGGGAGGAATTTAATTTGGACCTACTTCTGCGTGGGTGTGCCAAGAGGAACGATCAGCTTCGACCAGTCTCAGAATGGGGAGAGTGCTGTTCCTCCATGACTGGTAATTGAATCAGTTTTCTTTCAGGTTTGTGCATCTTTTTCTGACTGAAACGTAGATTTCAGTATTTTTTGTCACACAGCGTGGAAACAGGCCCTTCAGCCCCTTGGCTCAGTGCTGACAGTGAAGCACCCGGTTGCACTAACTCTCACAAACTCCATTTCACTCTCCCTTCATTCCCCTGATTCTACCACTCACCTATTCAATAACGACAATTTACAGCAGTTCAATTCACCAACCAACACACTTGTTTAGGATGTGGGAAGAAACCGGAGCACCCGGAGGAAACCCAGAGTCACAGGGGAGAGTGCCCAAACTCCACACAGCAGCAGAGGTGTAGATTGAACCCAGGTTACCAGAGCTGAGGGATAGTTGTTCTGCCAGCTGCACCACTCTGCCCCACGCCTGTGACTATTAGTTTAGTAACGGTATGCAGCATTTTAGCATTAATTTCAGGTTTGCAGCATCCGCAAATGTTATTGATTTCCATATTTTAATCATTCTTTTGATAAAATATATCATATAGCCTTGTGAATTAGTAAGTAAATGATTTGCATTTGTGATCCCATTTACATTTCATTTTGATTCTCCAGTAAGTTTTATGTCTGTTGGGACAGTAGGAAGCAAAGGGCCTTCAAGAGATGTCTTCAAGAGAGGGCACCACTGTGGTACATGGCGGACGGTTTGGAAAAATATGAGATTATCCACTTTGGTGGAGAAAACTGGAAAGCTGACTACCTTTTAGGTTGCGAGAGATAGAGAATTGTTGATTATCCAAACAATCTGGATACTCTTGTACACAGGTTACTAAATGGTAATATGCAGTTACATCAATTGATACATTTAGGTTGTTGTAAAGATCCCTTACTATAATTATATAGCATCTTAGAAAAACCTAACTAGATAATTATGTAAACCTTTGATCTCCTTACCCTAGAAAAAGACTAAGCATGTGGGAGAGATTTGCCAGTGGTTGCTCAGTCATTCATTTTGTTGAACATTTTATGGGATAGGGCAAGAAATTGGTATTGAGATGGAAGGCTAACCGTTATTCCTGCAGCCGCAGGAGATCTAGCACCTGTCCGACTACCACCTTCCCCACCACCAGCAACAACAGGAGATGTGACACTTACCCCTGTACCTCCTTCCTCACTTCCATCCAGGGACCCCAGCAGTCCTTCCAGATGAGACAGAGGTTCTCAGGAAAATATGGAACATGGAAGTATGATGTTGTGGCGATCAGTGAAACATGGTTGCAGGAGGGCTGTGATTGGAAACTAAATATTCCAGGATTTCGTTGCTTCAGGTGTGATAGAATTGGAGGGGCAAGAGGTGGTGGTGTTGCATTGCTAGTCAGGGAAGATATTACAGCAGTGCTTTGGCAGGATAGATTGGAGGGCTCATCTAGGGAGGCTATTTGGGAGGAACTGAGAAGTGGGAAAGGTGTAGCAACACTTATAGGGGTGTATTATAGACCGCCAAATGGGGAACGAGAATTGGAAGAGCAAATATGTAAGGAGATAGCAGATATTAGTAGTAAGCACAAGGTAGTGATTGTGGGAGATTTCAACTTTCCACACATAGACTGGGAAACACATTCTGTAAATGGGCTGGATGGTTTGGAGTTTGTAAAATGTGTGCAGGATAGTTTTTTGCAGCAATACATAGAGGTACCTACTAGCGGAGGGGCAGTGCTGGACCTCCTGTTAGGAAATGAGACGGGACAGGTGGCGGAGGTATGCGTTGGGGAGCACTTCGGGTCCAGTGATCACAATACCATTAGTTTCAATATAATTATGGAGAAGGTCAGAACTGGACATAGGGTTGAGATTTTTGATTGGAGAAAGGCTAACTTTGATGAGATGCGAGATGATTTAAAAGGAGTGGACTGGGACATTTTGTTTTATGGGAAAGATGTAGAAGAGAAATGGTGGACATTTAAAGGGGAAATTTTAATGAGTACAGAATTCTTTATGTTCCTGTTCGGTTGAAAGGAAACAGTAAAAATTGGAAAGAGCCCTGGTTTTCAAGGGAAATTGGACATCTTGTTCGGAAAAAGAGGGAGATCTACAATAATTATAGGCAGCATGAAGTAAATGAGGTGCTTGTGGAGTATAAGGAATGTAAAAAGAATCTTAAGAAAGAAATTAGAAAAGCTAAAAGAAGATATGAGGTTGCTTTGGCAAGTAAGGTGAAAGTAAATCCAAAGGGTTTCTACAGCTATATTAATAGCAAAAGGATAACGAGGGATAAAATTGGTCCATTGGAGAAACAGAGTGGGCAGCTATCTGCAGAGCCAAAAGAGATGGGGGAGATATTGAACAATTTATTTTCTTCGGTATTCACCAAGGAGAAGGATATTGAATTATGTGAGGTAAGGGAAACGAGTAGAGTAGTTATGGATACTATGAGTTTCAAAGTAAAAGAAGTACTGACACTTTTGAAAAATATAAAAGTGGATAAGTCTCCAGGTCCTGACAGGATATTCCCTAGGACATTGAGGGAAGTTAGTGTAGAAATAGCCGGGGCTATGACAGAAATATTTCAAATGTCATTAGAAACGGGAATAGTCCCCGAGGATTGGCGTACTGCGCATGTTGTTCCATTGTTTAAAAAGGGTTCTAAGAGTAAACCTAGCAATTATAGACCTGTTAGTTTGACTTCAGTGGTGGGCAAATTAATGGAAAAGATACTTAGAGATAATATATATAAGCATCTGGATAAACAGGGTCTGATTAGGAACAGTCAACATGGATTTGTGCCTGGAAGGTCATGTTTGACTAATCTTCTTGAATTTTTTGAAGAGGTTACTAGGGAAATTGACGAGGGTAAAGCAGTGGATGTTGTCTATATGGACTTTAGTAAGGCCTTTGACAAGGTTCCTCATGGAAGGTTGGTTAAGAAGGTTAAACTGTTGGGTATAAATGCAGGAATAGCAAGATGGATTCAGCAGTGGCTGAATGGGAGAAGCCAGAGGGTAATGGTGGATGGCTGTTTGTCGGGTTGGAGGACAGGTGACTAGTGGGGTGCCTCAGGGATCTGTGTTGGGTCCTTTGTTGTTTGTCATGTACATCAATGATATGGATGAATGGTGTGGTAAATTGGATTAGTAAGTATGCAGATGATACCAAGATAGGGGGTGTTGTGGATAATGAAGAGGATTTCCAAAGTCTACAGAGTGATTTAGGCCATTTGGAAAAATGGGCTGAAAGATGGCAGATGGAGTTTAATGCTGATAAATGTGAGGTGTTACACCTTGGCAGGACAAATCAAAATAGGACGTACATGATAAATGGTAGGGAATTGAAGAATACAGTTGAACAGAGGGATCTGGGAATAACCGTGCATAGTTCCTTGAAGGTGGAATCTCATATAGATAGGGTGGTAAATAAAGCTTTTGGTATGCTAGCCTTTATAAATCAGAGCATTGAGTATAGAAGCTGGGATGTAATGTTAAAATTGTACAAGGCATTGGTGAGACCAAATCTGGAGTATGGTGTACAATTTTGGTCGCCCAATTATAGGAAGGATGACAACAAAATAGAGAGAGTACAGAGGAGATTTACTAAAATGTTGCCTGGGTTTCAACAACTAAGTTACAGAGATAGGTTGAATAAGTTAGGTCTTTATTCTCTGGAGCGCAGAAGGTTAAGGGGGGACTTGATAGAGGTCTTTAAAATGATGAGAGGGATAGACAGAGTTGATGTGATCAAGCTTTTCCCTTTGAGAATAGGGAAGATTCAAACAAGAGGACATGACTTCAGAATTAAGGGACAGAAGTTTAGGGGTAACATGAGGGGGAACTTCTTTATTCAGAGAGTGGTAGCGGTGCGGAATGAGCTTCCAGTGGAAGTGGTGGCGGCAGGTTCGTTGGTATCATTTAAGAATAAATTGGATAGGCATATGGATGAGAAGGGAATGGAGGGTTATGGTATGAGTGCAGGCAGGTGGGACTAAGGGAAAAAAATTGTTCGGCACGGACTTGTAGGGCCGAGATGGCCTGTTTCCGTGCTGTAATTGTTATATGGTTATATGGTTAATATTGTCCGTGACTTTTGAGACTAGGGAAGAAATTAGTAGTGAAGATGATGAAATACCCAAGTTCTGCACAGGTGCAGGAGGCAACACCAATGGCGCTGGCAATGTAGTTATGTGGAGCACAGTTGGGAGTGGTGCCGGAGTAGGTTTGGAACAAAGCCATTCCAAGTAGTCAACAAAAAGGCAGGCATAACTAGGGTTCGTAGTTTCCCCATTAATTTGTAGACATTGGGAAGAATCAAAAGAGAAGTAATTTAAGGCAGTACAAGTTCCACTAGGTGGAGGTGCACGCTAGTAGAGTGGAACTGGCTGGATCCATGTTCTGGAAATAAATTAGAGCCTCAAAGCCTTGCCCTCATGATACTGTCCATTCCCTCCAAAAATGCTGGTAAACTCACTGCGTTCCTCCAGCAGATTTATTGTTGCTCCAGATTTCTGTATCTGTAATCTTATGGCTCAACTAAAAATATATACATTGGAGTGGGCAATAGGGATGTTCATCTGTTCAATAGTGGGAAGATAATAGAATAGACAATTGGTGCAGGACTAGGCCATTCGGCCCTTTGAGCCAGCACCGCCATTCAATGTGATCATGGCTGATCATCCCCAATCAGTACCCCGTTCCTGCCTTCTCCCCATATCCCCTGACTCCGTTATTTTTAAGAGCCCTATCTAGCTCTCTTGAAAGCATCCAGAGAACCCGCCTCCACCGCCCTCTGAGGCAGAGAATTCCACAGATTCACCACTCTCTGTGAGAAAAAGTGTTTCCTCGTCTTCGTTCTAAATGGCTTACTCCTTATTCTTAAACTGTGGCCCTGGTTCTGGACTCTCCAACATCGGGAACATGTTTCCTGCCTCTAGCGTGTTCAAACCCTTAACAATCTTATATGTTTCAATGAGATCGCCTCTCATCCTTCTAAACTCCAGAGTGTACAAGCCCAGCTGCTCCATTCTCTCAGCATATGACAGTCCCACCATCCCGGGAATTAACCTTGTAAACCTACGCTGCACTCCCTCAATAGCAAGAATGTCCTTCCTCAAATTAATTGTTTTTCCATACGTCAAATAGTAGGAACATACGCAAAGTTCACTCTGTGGTAACTGTAACTCCGTACTAAGTAATAAATGGCATCAAAAGCACATAAGACTGATGACAGTGAATAATTCATAAAAGGAGAGAGAGAGAGCGAGAGAGAGAGAGAGAGCGAGCTAATTCTACCATTTGTTGGGCTGACTATATGTATATATTCTGGCCGTTTGAATTTGATAACATTCCAGGAGTTTGTTCACATGCAAGGCATTCGTAAATAGACACAAGATGCTGGAGTACCTCAGTGGGTCAGGTAGCATTTCCAGTCCTGTCCGAGGCTCTGGGTTAACATTTTGTCCTTTCTTTTATTTGTCTAAGGTTGGGCACAGGCAACTGCGGCCCTGATGATCATCGGCTTAATACTGTTGATCATCTGCTTCATCCTGTCCATCGTGGCTTTGTGCAAAGAGCGACCTAGTCTGCTGAGAGTAATTGGATTCATCCTCTTCATTGTTGGTAAGAGTATACTATATATCTGTTTTGGGCATGTACCCTCCCCCCCACTTCTCCCTCAGGCTCTGACCACCTCTTGGCTTGAGTATTTCTTCCCTCAATACCCTGAACACTCTGCACCCGTGTACACACTGCTCTGTCCCATAACCTAGCAGCTACCAGACGTGATCACTAGTGTATGCCAAGGGTGTTTATTTGTCATAGGGACTGGTGATGAACCAACTTTATAGGTATATTAGGTGCAACAATATGTACCCAATCCATTATCAATTATTTGAGGTAAACCAGATCATAGTGCAAAATTTAAAGTATATAATGCAAGGTTTAGTTTAGAGATACAGCACGGAAACAGGCCCTTATGCCACCAAGTCCGCTCTGGGTTTCCATAAGATCCCCTCTCATCCTTCTGAATTCCAGTGTATACAAGCCCAGTTGACCCATTCTTTCATCATATGTCAGTCCTGCCATCCCTGGAATTAACCTGGTGAACCTACGCTGCATTCCCTCAATAACAATAATGTCCTTCCTCAAATTAGTAGACCCAAATTGCACACAATACTCCAGGTGCTGTCACGGGGAGAACGTACAAACTCCGTGTAGACAGCACCCGTTGTCAGGTTCGAACCCGTGTTCCCTGGTGCTGTAAGGCCACAACTCTACCGCTGTGCCACCTTTTTATTCTGCAGTAGTTCGGTGCTGAGGTAGGGTTCTTGTTTGGGATGTACAGATTGATTCAAGAACCTGATGTTTGATGGGAAGAGGCCGTTCTTCAACTTGGAGGTAATGGTTCTCAGGCACCTGCACCTAATCCTAATGGTAACAGTGAGACGAGAGCGTGGCCAGGGTGGGGTGGGACGATGAAAGTGGATGCCTTCTTGGGGCTGAACTTCCTGTCGATCCCTTTGTCCCAAATAAGTGGTTCCCAGTCTTGATCCGCATTGCCCTGACTGATATTCTCAGCCATTCCAATGTCATCCCAACTAGGGATAAACCATGAACTGCCTCTCCCTGTTCATGTAAAGTTGGGAAGAGCTACTGAGACATTGGAAATCAGGCTGAACAGTCTGGGAAGTATACAAGATTATGAGAGGCATAGATAGTGGATAGTAAAAATCTGTTTTCCCTTGGAAGACCTATCAAAGAAAAGGGGGCACAGAGTTAAGGTGACAGGAAAGAGTTTTAAGAGATCTGAACGATAAGGTTTCACACAGAGAGCGATTGATATCTGTAATTCACTGCCAGAGAAGGTGGTGGAATCTGATATCATCACTACATTTAAGAGGCAATGATATGAACCTAAAGTGAGCCAGTGGTTTTAGTGTAGATGGGCAAAAAGATTGGCATGGGCTGAAGGGCCCCTTTCTCTACTCTATAGCTCTAAATAGCAGCCAGCACCGCTACCATTTCTGATAGTGTTGACCCTGGAGCAGAGGTCCCGGGCTTCAGTTTGCCCCAACGGCAGTGGCCTTGGTCTCAGCATGACTGCACAGGCTGTGAACAATATGTCCACTTTCTCCCAAAGAGTCCAAAACCATGGAACACCTCACAGCAGGCTGCCCATCGGGATCATTTGTTGATGTGCAGCACTTTAGGTTCTACAAGATCTCCTCAGCCCCATAGTCAGGCACGGTTGGTTGGTGGTTGTGTGGCCTTTCTTTGCTGCTGAGCTCCTTGTTTCATGATTGGCACAAATGGCAGGTCAAAATGCAGAGGTCATTTTTGTCACTATTTCCCATCTTTCCCCACCCCCCAGGCAACCTCACCCCCCCCCCCCTCCTCATTGTAAGGAAGGCTTCCGATTAAACCTGAATTGTTTTCCTCTCGCCCATCTCTTCCGCAGTCCTGCTCCAGTTCGTGGCGCTGGTTATCTACCCAGTCAAGTTCACCAACGTCCTGGTCCAAAGCGGAGCTTACGAGTACAGCTGGGCCTACGGGTTTGCGTGGGGCGCCACCATCCTGACGATCGGCTGCGGCATCTTCTTCTGCTGTCTGCCCAAGTACGAGGATGACCTGTACGGTCTGACCAAGCCCTACTACATTTACCAGTCAAACTGATGATGGCCAGGAATCTTGCATCCTGCTGCCGAGGAACTCCGCTGGTGCCTTCTTCCTGCATCTTCAGTGACTCATTTAGAATGCACGATAAAGACTCTAATCCCTTTTATTAGGCTCTTGCACATGTTATCATTCGATTAACTGAATCTCACTTTAATGTTAAAGTAGTTTGCTTCAAATAGTTGGTTATGGGGAGCGAGAGGGAAGATGCAAATTGAATGTGGAGAGGGAGCATAAATGTAAAATTAGCACAAAAGGCAATTGGCATCTCGTCTGAACTTGAACATTAAATGTACCTCCATCTCTTCCGCTTCTGGCGTCTACTCCAAATAATATGCATTTGGAGATGTGTGCCTAACTGTAGGTAGCAGGAATATTTGGGAAATATCGAGTTAAGGGAGAGATTATTGTAAAATAAACTCAATTAAGGGATGGGAATATAACCAGAATTATCGCAGAGTGGACTAATTTTTAAAGGCTGTAAAATATGTATTGGGTGATGAATGCTATCGCTTTATATGTTTAAATAATCAAGTAAAAGTTATGTTACTCATTCAGTTTTGGGGGTAGGGAGAAGGTTTCTTAAAGTCGTATTGTACAAACGGTATTAGCATTGGTAGCTTTCAACCAAGTGTTTTATTAAACGGTCTAAAATCTACTCACTGATTTTCATTTTATTTCCACTCTGGAATATGAGGCTAAGATCATTCCTTTTTAGGAAAGGAGATTAGTGAAAGGGTGCAATGAATACTCATTTGTTGAATTATTACTGGGGATTTTCATTGTACAGGGTCCCTGGGCAATGTCAGTGACTAATTAACGTAAATGAAAGGTATAGGTGACCCTTGCACTCCAGCCAGTTGGGTTATGGAAATTTGCACTTGGATTCATAGAAACATAGAAAATAGGTGCATGAGTAGGCCTTTAAGCCAGCACCACCATTCAATATGATCGTGGCTGATCATTCAAAATCAGTACCCCATTCCTGCTTTCTCCCCATATCCCTTGATTCCGTTAGCCCTATGAACTATCTCTCTCTCTCTCTCTCTCTCTCTCTCTCTTGAAAACATCCATTGAATTGGCCTTCTGTGACAGAGAATTCCACAGATTCACAACTCTCAGGGTGAACAAAATTTTTGCTCATCCTATGGCTCATCCTATATCCTCATAATGGCCTACCACTAATTCTTAAACTGTGACCCCTGGTTCTGGACTCCCCTAACATCAGGAACATTCTCGGATTCACACCCAAACATTTGAGATTTTAGTTTGTTTAGTTTAGAGATACAGCACGCAAACAGGCCCTTCGGCTCACCAAGTCTGCACCAACAAAGCGATCCCCGCACATTAACATTACCCTACACACACTAGGGACAATTTTACATTCATACCAAGCTAATTAACCTACAAACCTGTACGCCTTCAGTGTGTGGGAGGAAACCGAAGATCTCGGAGAAAACCCACGCGGTCACGGGGAGAACATACAAACTCCATACAGACAGCACCCGCTGTCGGGATTGATCCCGAGTCTCTGGCACTGTAAGGCAGCAACTCTATCACTGTGCCACCGTGCCGCCCTTTGGTGCAAACACGATGGGCTGGAACCCCTCTTTCCATGCTGTTTGACTATAACAACACATTTTCAGTAATCTAGTCCATCTACCACCTTCTAACCTACTTGGTTAACGCCTCTGCATCTTTATACACTGTGTCTTCATAACTCGCTTTCTACCCAGTTTGGCACAATCAACAAACTTAGATATGCCGCACTTTCTATAGAGATAAAATAATAATGTTGTAAGACTTTGGGTAGAGAGGAGTAGGGCTAATTTGTGATATACTAATATACATTTGAAGCACAACAGGCAATATGATCCAACTGTGGCTAACAAGAGAAAATAAAGATGGTAGGAGATGGGGGCTGTGTGTTGTAAACTGAACAGTTAGCTAGAGGATCAGAAACATTTTAGAATTCAGCGAAGGAGGATTTGGATAAGGAAAAGAAAAGAGAATCCAAGAATGATCAAGCAAGCAACAAAAAAGAGGTCTCAACACTCTTATGTCTGATCAACAAGGGTTTATGTGGATTTTTTAAAAGAGATCTGAAAATGTTAAAACACTCGTGTTTAAGAAGGAACTGCAGATGCTGGAAAATCGAAGGTACACAAAAATGCTGGAGAAACTCAACGGGTGCAGCAGTATCTATGGAGCGAAGGAAATGGGCAACGTTTCGGGCCGAAACATTGCCTATTTCCTTCGCTCCATAGATGCTGCTGCACCCGCTGAGTATCTCCAGCATTTTTGTGTCCCTATGTTAAAACACTCAGCAGGTCGGGGAACATCTGTGGAAGGAAACACAGCATTAACATGTCAGGCTAAGGACCCTTCACCAGAACTGCGAAAGAGAGACAATAGTAGATACATAAGAAACTGCCATCTCTCCTGCCAAAACAACTCTCCCTCAATGTCAGCAAGACAAAGGAGATTGCGATCGACGTCAGGAAGCGAACCAGTACACACACCCCAGTAGACATTGATGGTGCCAAAGTAATGATCAAAAGCTTTAAATTCCTAGGAATGAATGTCATTACCAATTTGTGCTGGACTAGCCACATCAATGCCTCTACTTCCTTAAAAGGCTTAAGAAATTCAGCATGTTCCCAAGTCACCAACATTTACAGATGCACCATGATAGCATTTTATTGGGATGCATCACAGCCTGGTTTGGGAACAGGTCTACCCAAGACCACAATAAATTGTGGAGAGTGTTGGATGTAGCCCAAACCATCACGCAAACCAACCTTCCTTCCATTGATAGGCACAAAGTGCTGGAGTAACTCAGCACTAATTTCAGACAGTGAAACATAGAAACATAGAAAATAGGTGCAGGAATAGGCCATTCGGCCCTTCGAGCCTGCACTGTCATTCAATATGATCATGGCTGATCATCCAACTCAGTATCCTGTACCTGCCTTCTCTCCACACCCCCTGATCCCTTTAGCCACAAGGGCCACATCTAACTCCCTCTTAAATATAGCCAATGAACTGGCCTCAACTACCTTCTGTGGTAGAGAATTACAGAGATTCACCACTCACTCTCTGTGTGAAAAATGTTTCCATCATCTCGGTCCTAAACGCTTTCCCCCTTATCCTTAAACTGTGACCCTTTGTTCTGGAAGTGAAAAGAACAGACTACAAAATAATCTCAAGACATTAGTGAAAAAAATAGACAATTGGGAAACAAGTCCTTGGTAGTGCAAGACATGGTCCAAAGTGTTCTGTTGCCAAGAGAGGGTTAAGGTTCTGCAGAAGAAAGACACAAAATGCTGGAGTAACTCAGCAGTACAGGCAGCATTTCTGGAGAGAAGGAATGAGTGACATTTGGGAGCAAGACCCTTTGTCTGAAGAAGGGTCTTGACCCGAAACATCACCCATTCCTTCTCTACAGAGGTGCTGCCTGTCCTGCTCAGTTACTCCAGCATTCTGTGTCGATCTTCAGTGTAAACTAGCATCTGCAGTTCCTTCCTAGGTATTATGGTTGTGCAGATTGGTTCAAGAACGCATTAGTTCTAAAATGGTTCTTGAGGGGATGGGACTTCAGGCTTCTGTATGCCCTGCCTGATGGTAACAGTGTGAAAGGGCATGGCCCAAATGGTAGGAGTCCTTGATGAATGATGCTGCCTTCTTGAGGCAATGTCTCATGTAGATGTTTTTGATGCGGGGAAGAGTCAGTGCCCCTGATAGATCTGGCTGAGACAACACTCTCTTCAGCTTTGTGCATTGGAATAGCAGTACCAGGTAATGTAACAGGCCTAGCTGACAATCCAACGGTAAGAATGTTGAATTCTCCAATTTTAGGTAACAAACTAACCCTTCCCCCAACCACCCCCTCTCTTCCCCCCCTCCTCTGGGCCCCACCTGAACTCCCACTTGTTTCCCCACTACTTTCCTCCCCCTGGCTTCACAATATGCAACTCTTCAAACGTGTCTCTAACCTACTGTTCTTATCTCTGGCCTTTATTCCAACTATCTGCCTGTCAAAAAAAAAACCCTCGCCTATGTCGTCGTGTTACCTGCCACGCTTTGTCCTGCCTCTTCCCTTTCCGGCTTCCTTCTCCCCCCCCAATAATACCTGAAGAAAGGTCTTGAACAGAAACATGACCTATACATGTTGTCCAAAGATGTTGCCTGACCTGCTGAGTTACTCCAGCACTTTGTGTGACGTTTTGTGTATTAACCAGCATCTGCAGTTCCTTGTTTCTACAATGTGACCAATCAAGAATCTTTCTGCAGTGCATCTGCTGAAGTTTCATTCATTTTGGTGATATGCTAAATCTTTTTAAACATATAAGAGGCGCTGGCACGACTTCTTCACAATGACATCTATATGCTGGAGACAGAACAGAATATCCAAGATAGTAACACTCGTGGATTTTCAGCTGCTTTTCGCTGATCCATCATGTTACAAAATACTTTTTTTCGGGAAATGATATAAGCGTAAGGTGGAAGATAGATATTTGAATTTTAATTCTCTGACACTGAGACAAGAACTTTTGAGACGATCCCAATGTTTTGGCATTGACTCGGGGAAGAATGCAATTGGTTTCCATGGTGACTTGGACTTTGGAGTCTGTATGATGTCATGATAAGGGTGGGTTGGTAAATCACTGAAGTCTTTGTTTAATTACAGGTGAGTTACACCCCTCCAGACATATTTTAAATGAGTCTTGCTTGCTGCTGTTTAAACAGCAACACACAGTCATCGATCGCCTGCACGTCAACAAGTTAAACAAGTGCCCAACCTCTCCTTGGCAACAATGTCATTAGAATAATTCAGCCGTGCACAACAAGCAAACGCGCAACAAGCTGCTGAAGGAACAACAGTCCAGGCAGCTTCTGTGGAGGAGCAAGATACTGCAGATGTTGGAATCCTGAGCAAGAAACAGACTGCCAGCGAGGCAGCAGTTTTTTTAAATTTCAAGTCTATCTGAAAGTAAAATTGTGCAAATGCTGGATAGTTGAAATAAATACTGAAAATGTAGGAAATACTCAGCCGGTCAGGCAGCATCTGTTGACCGATTAAAAACAGAAATGATGGAATAATTTAGCCATCAGGCAGCATCTGTGGAAAGAGAAAACTATTAACATTTTAATAAAAACTGATGGAGAGAGGGGAAGAACTTCTTTCTCTGTAAAACAACAATATTTCTTGAGTTCAGATGCAAGGTCTGGACTCCAAATGTCGACCGCTCCTCTGCTTCCATAGATGCTTCCTTACAGCGCCAGAGATCCGGGTTCAACCCTGACTACGGGTGGTGTCTGTATGGAGTTTGTACATTCTCCATGTGTCCACGTAGGTTTCCTCCAGATGCTCCCGGTTCCTCCCACCCTCCAAAGACATGCAGGTTAATTGGCTTGGTAAAATTGTAAATTGTCCCTCGTGCGTGTAAGAGAGACCGAGTGTACAGGATGGCCGCTGGTCGGCGCGGACTCAGTGGGCCGAAGGGCCGGTTTCCACGCTGTATCTCTGAACAAAATTAAACTAAAGGCCTCAAGCCAACTGACCTTGAGCCCTAATCCTCCCCCCAGGAATTCAGTTAATGTCTCCTGAACATTAAAGCAAGATCTGGAGTTGCACCTGGATGGGGGAGATGATGTGTTGTATCATCTAATCCGTGGATCAGCTGTTACGGGACTAACTCCTAGAGCCTGCGTTAGTTTGGGGTCAGAAGGTGACCGGGCCGTCTAGGCTACAGTGACCTTCTGACCAAGAAATACATTTTTCTTCGCCTTCCTCGGATATCTAGGGATGGGGTGGAAAGGTAAAATAATGTGGATTATCCCAAATAGTCAGGGATCAAAGAGAAATGACCTGATGCATGGTGGGGTCAAGAGTTTTTATTCTATCCAATCTTTGACAACGGTGACAATGATCACAGTGGATAAATATCCCGAAGTACACTTTGACCTGGAATGTCAACTGTTTCTTTTTCCACAGCTGCTGCCTGACCAGCTGAGTTTTTCCTGCATTTACTGTGCTATTTCAGACTTCCAGCAGCTGCAGTGTTTTGTTTGCGAGGATTTTGCTGGGACCTGTCTCACTGGTTCATATGTTCCTCTGGTGTTAGCTGCAGGTATACTGATCTGGAGATGCTGTGTGCGGACAGGTGGAGCTTTGTGTCGGTCTGTGGGTCGGACAATCTAAGAGAGACCCAGTTCGTTCAGGTGCTGGGTGTGGTTTTGCAAGCGGATGAAATCCAGTAATCTGATGACAGTTGTTTGTGCTCAGTGAGGTGCAGCCCTGTGAAAACTGCTTAGCCCAAACAGGTCCTGAGACTTCAACTTCATCTGAACCCTACACACACTCGTACAGTGGTTCACACATGCACACACGAGCACGCATATGCACATGCACGCAAACACGTGCATGGATAGAAAGATATACATACAATTCTACACACAAACACACACTCACCTCAGCAAACATAAACACACACCGACGCATACATATACTCACACGTAAGTATACATTTGCACATACACTCGAAGACATGCATGGATAGAAACACATACAATCATGCTCAACAATCATGCACACACCTCCACAAACATAAGCACACTGATACCGACACACAAATACATAGACAAACACACACGTACATGTGCATAAAGCAAGTGCATTGATAGACACACACTTACACAGAATCACACACACAAACACACACACACACTCATAGGGGCGGTATGGTGGCGCAGCAGTAGAGTTGCTGCATTATAGCACCAGACACCCAGGTTTGATCCTGAGTGTATGTGCTGTCTGTATGGAGTTTGTCTGTACTCCCTGTGACCGCATGAGATTTCTTCGGGTGCTCCGGTTCCTCCTACATTCGAAAGACGTGCAGGTTTGTAGATTAATTGGCCTCTGTAAAAATTGCCCTTGGTGTATAAGACATGGAACTAGTGTGCGGGCAATCGATGATCGGCATGGATGGTGGGCCTAAAGGGCCTGTTTTTGCACCATATCTCTAAACTAAACTAACATCCACCATCTAAACTAAAGCGGCCTTTTCACGGGGCGACTTGACGCAAGAGTTAACCGGAGTTTAACATCGTGGGAACCTCGTGCGATAACAGTGCGGCATTCGTGGACCACCGTGGACCACCGTAGCGCTAACGGCAGGTCATCGTGTAACTTGGTCACTCGGGAGAAAATTCAAGAAAGTTTGAATTTCTCCAAGAGTGACTTGTACACTTGTGGTTGAGTATTGCAACATTATATGAACGTAGTGGCCAGTGCGATATCCGTAATAACTCTTGCGGGTACCGTGGGAACTCCTGCGAACGGTGAACCCGGAAGCTGGACAGAGGGGACAGAAGGTGAGTAAAAATTATCTTATGTGGGATTGAATTTAAAAAATAAATAAAAATAAAGATTTGCATCCGCATATGGACATCAACTTATTCATGAGTTATGTTAATGAGATTCAAGAAAATAACTATAATCTTTAAAAGGGACTTTAAAAGGGACTTCACTGAAAGGTTACGCATTTTTATGGTCCGTGAGAAATTTTTCACATGTACTTCTTTGAGAGATACAGGTCGGAGTCCCCGGGTCCAGGGGTCCGGAACGCTACCAATCAATGTTGTACAGAGACCCGTGTAAGGAGTGAACTGTACATGCTGGTTTAAACCGAAGACAGACACAAAAAGCTGGAGTAACTCAGCGAGTCAAGCAGCATCTCTGGAGAAAAAAAGCTGATGTTTCGGGACGAGACACATCTTCAGACTCAATTCCGATTAGGCTGTCTGAAGAAGGGTTCCGGTGTTGGGGGAGTCCAGAACCAGGGTCCCAGTTTTACAGTCTACCGTGGGAACTCTTTAACTCAGTAAAGTAAAGTAGCCTTTATTGTCATATCAGCGCACAGGCAGCAGTTGACTGTTGCTCTATTCAGTTTCCCAGGGGGTCGGGACGGGACTGGAGTTGGGAGAGAAAGGTGGGGGAGTCGAGGGAGAGGAGGGGGAGACAGATGGGGGTGTCTTCATTTACTGACGGCGGGTGTCTGTCACTGAAACAGGCAGGTGAGATTTCACATCCACCTTGCGTGTGCCTCTCTCTCTCTCTCTCCCTCCCTCTTACACAGGCTGAGAGACTCTGCCTCTGTGAGTGTACGTCTCTTTCTCCCCCTCTCCCACACACAGTAAGACCGAGGTACTGTGCTCAGTCCATCTGTGTCTCCCACATACACAGTAAAATATGTCTCCAAATGAGCCAATTCAACCAAGGGAGGATATATATAGTGTGTGAAAAAAAAAGTTACATCATTTGTGTCACGTGTAGTTCACGATGTTCATTCAAGATTTAACGGGAATGCTCGGGAAACGGACAAGTCACTCGCACAAATAGCAGAAATGCCGAGTACCGTGGGAACTCTTTATCTACTGCCGTTATATCGTGCGAGACTCGTGCTGGGCCACAACCTCTTCACTCTGGTGACATCTTGCATCAACTCGCCCCGTGAAAAGGCCGCTTTAACACACATCCAAACACACGCACTCACAAACACACACATCCATACACACATGCACAAACGCATCCAAACACGCACACACACAGACATCCATACACACATGCACAAACGCATCCAAACACGCACACACACGCACATGCACACACACACGCACACACACAAACATCCAAACACACACACACACACACATCATCCAAACAAACATTCCGCTAATGCTCTAAGAATGGTCCGGAAGTGGCGGCGCTGGTGAACGGCTGCGGCTCGCCTGCAGTCCGTTTGTTTTTACTTTTTTGTGTTGTTTTTTTCGTTTTGTCTAGCTAAGTTTTGGGTTTTTTAGGTTGTGTTTATGTGGGGGGGGGGGGGGGGGCGGTGGGGGGTTGAAACAGGGCTTGCTGTCTCTCCTTCGGGGGAATGCGACTTTTTTGTCATATCCCCTTCTCTGCCTCCGTCTGCGCTGAGGCCTAATGGCGGAGCTGGCGACCTCGAGGCTCCGGAGGCAGCCTGTCAGGACTCGCCCTGGGCTCGCTCCCGTGAGGGCGGCCCAGCTCGGGGCTGGAACGGCGCTCCCGTGAGGGGCTGTGACGCTCCCGAGTGGACGGCCCAGCCCGAGGGTAACAGCGCTCCCGTGGGGGCGGCCCAGCTCGAGGGTGGAATGGCGCTCCCATCGGGGTGGCCTAGCCTGAGGGAAACGGCGCTCCCGTGAGGGCGGCCCAGCCCGAGGGAAACGGCGCTCCCGTGAGGGCGGCCCAGCCCGAGGGTAACGGCGCTCCCGTCGGGGCGGCCTGGCGCGGAGCTGAGACGCTCACGTGAGGGCGACCAGGCTCGGGGCTGGAACGGTGCTCCGGTGGCTGAGACGGCGTTCTGGCGGCGGCGGCCTGAGTCCGGGGTTCGGCCGCGGGCCAGTGGACGACATCGTCAACAGCTGCGTCCGCTGGACTGGAGGGCGGCAGCTTCGACCACCCCGTGTTTGAACTGATTTACCATCGCCCGGTGGGGTATCGCCTCAGCGCAGAGGGAGAAGAGGAGGGAAGAGACTGGAGCCCTAAGATTTTTGCCTCCATCACAGTGAGGAGGTGCTTGGTGGACTCACTGTGGTGGATGTTAATTTGTGTTTACTGTCTGTTCTGTTGTCTATTATTGTATTATTGTATGTATGACTGCAGGCACGAAATTTATTTCAGACTGAAAGGTCTGAATGACAATAAAGGAAATTCAATTCAATTCAATTCAATCTGTCAACTACTTTTTAAAAATCAATTGTCCTGGCCTCCACAGTTGTCTGTAGCAGTGAATTCCACAGATTCACCACCCTCTGACTAAAGAAATTACTCCTCATCTCATAGAGTCATAGTGATACAGTGTGGAAACAGGCCCTTCGGCCCAACTCGCCCGTACCGGCCAACAATGTCCCAGCTACACTAGCCCCACTTGCCTGTGCTTGGTCCATATCCCACCAAATCTGTCCTAGTCTAACTGTTTCTTAAACAGTAGGTTAGTCCCAGGCTCAACTACCTCATCTGGCAGCTTGTTCCATACACCCACCATCCTCTGTGTGAAAAAGTTACCCCGCGGATTCCTATTAAGTCATTTCCTCTTCAACTTGAATCTATGTCCTCTGGTCCTCGATTCCCCTACTCTGGGCAAAAGACTCCGTGCATCTACCCGATCTATCCCTCTCATGATTTTGTATACCTCTCTAAGGTCACCCCTCATCCCCCTACGCTCCATGGAATAGAGACCCAGCCTACTCAGCCTACTCAACCTCTCTCTATAGCTCACACCCTCTAGTCCTGGCAACATCCTCGTAAATCTTTTCTGAACCTGTTCAAGCTTGACAATATCTTTCCTATAACATGGTGCTCAGAATTGAACACAATATTTTAAATGCGGTCTCACCAACGTCTGACCTCATCAACTTTTTTGGTCACGCCTTCAAAAAAAATCAATCAGATTTGTGAGACATGACCTCCCACATACAAAACCATGCTGACTATCCCTAATCAGCCGTTGCCCATCCAAATGTCTGTATAACCTATCCCTCAGAATACTCTCCAGTAACGTACCAACTACAGATGTTAAGCTCACCGGCCTATAGTTCCCAGCATTTTCCCTGTAGCCCTTCTTGAAAAGAGGCACAACATTTGCCACCCTCCAGTCTTCCAGCACCTCTCCTGTATTTAAGGACGACTCATAAATTCAGCCACGGCTCCCACAATTTCCTCTCTAGTTTCTCGCAATGTCCTTGGATATATCTGTGCAGACAGTAGCTTCAGTACTTCTTCGACGGTAATCCTGACTGCTCTCAAGACACTGCCAATGGCTGCTCCTATTTCTTCCGTTCTGCTGTCTTCTTCCTCGGTAAATACAGAGAAGAAATACTCATTTAAGACCTTGCCCATCTCCTGTGGCTCCTTTGCTTCCTGAGAGGCCCACTCTCTCTCTAGTTACCCTTTTCCTCCTTATGTATTTATAAAATCTTTTGGGATTGTCCTTACTGCTACCCACCAGAACTATCTCCTGGCCCCTTTTTGCCCTTCTGATTTCCTTTTTTAGTTTACTCCTTAGTTCCCGAAACCTCCAGGAGTGCACTTGATTCTAGCTGCCTATACCAGTCCCATCCATCCTAGTTTTTGACTAACGTCTCAATTTCCCTCGTCAGCCAAGCTTCCTTACGTTTGCCTGCTTTGCCCTTCACTCTAACGGGACATACGCATCCTGAGCTTTCTTCCGTATACTTTTAAAAACATCCCACTTGGCCGATGTTCCTTTTCCTTCAAATAACCTGCTCCAGTCAACTTGAGCAAGACCTTCTCTCGTACCCTTGAGAAGTTGGCCTTACCCCAGTTGAGATTTAACACGTGGACCCTCTCCGTCTCTGTCCATAACTATCTTAGTCTCCTCATTGATAACTTTTCAAAACTCCTCATAGACATTTCATCAGAATCTTGAAAGGTCATTGATCTGAATATTAACTGCATCTCTCTCTGCTGATACTGCCTGACCAGCTGAGAATATCTAATACTGTCTGCATTTTTCCATTTTAGATTCCTAGGAGCTACAGAATTTTGGACCTCTGAAAATACACAAGGAATTTTGAAAAAAATTCATGGGATAATTCATGGGATAAAACAAGACCGACTTGCTAATTATAATTTGATGACTTCACTCACAGTGTCCAGAACCTCACTTGTAAGGCACAGTACTGCCATCTGGCGGTCAGTTAATAGTGGTTCAAATACAGGTAGTTTGCTCTAACATGTGAGTTGTGTTCCCAAGAAAGGTCATGTTATAGAAAATTGCTTTATAAAAGCAATTGCTCGTCAATTTTATGGTCACCTGTGGTGAAACTGTAAACTGTAACTCTTAAGAGACAATTGCGTCTACGTGGTGTGGAGAGGTTACATGGAAACAGTTTTTTTCCTAGGCTTTTTTTCTTTCCAAAACAACTTTATTTCCCTGCTTGTCAATTTCCAAAGTAGCTTTTCAGTGATTCTGTACTTCCCGATTGATATTGTATTATAATAAATTCTGCCCATGTAATAATGTTCCCATCTATTTTCAATCACGTTATATCCAATTCATGTTGTGGATACACACTACACCAGGACAACCTGTGGGAAGAATTTGCTTACAAAATACAAAAGCTGAATATCTGTAAACACAAGCAATAAGATGCTGTAAAACACAAGAAAATAAGAATTGGATTGAAACCCTAGTTACACCTTGAGCTGCATCATATGTACACTATGTTAAATTCTGACATAGAAACATAGAAACATAGAAAATAGGTGCAGGAGTAGGCCATTCGGCCCTTCGAGCCTGCACCGCCAATCAATATGATCATGGCTGATCATCCAACTCAGTATCCTGTACCTGCCTTCTCTCCATACCCCCTGATCCCTTTAGCCACAAGGGCCACATCTAACTCCCTCTTAAATATAGCCAATGAACTGGCCTTAACTACCTTCTGTGGCAGAGAATTCCAGAGATTGACCACTCTCTGTGTGAAAAATGTTTTTCTCACCTCGGTTCTGACACATTATGATCACATTTCCATGTATAGCATGATTATTAACTAAGCCTTTACAGTGAGAAAGCCATCCAGAGGCACAAGTAGCTGCAGATGCTGTAATCTGGTGTGAAAAACAAACTGTTGGAGGACCTCAGTGTGTCAAACGGCATCATTTGCTTAATGTTTCGGCTCAAGGCCCTGCACTGGTCTCAGAATATTAACTAACTCTTCATATGAGATCATTAACTAACCATCTCCCTTACCTACTACTAGATCAAATTATCAATGTAGAGGCTGACTATTGTAATACATAGGAAATATATACCAAAAACAACGACCAGAGATATGTAAACCAAGCATCCAGTACAAATAAGGAAGTCAAAGGAATTATTATTACTTTAAAAAATACCATTGGGGAAGTTAATATCAGAAAATTCACACCATTCTCACCATTTAAAGGAAGCAGGTTTTGACTAATACAGAGAAGTGTTTACGTGTTTGATGAAAAGGTAGATGACTTAATAGAAGTAAAACATGGAAGGTTGGTTAAGAAGGTTCAACTGTTGGGTATAAATGCAGGAGTAGCAAGATGGATTCAACAGTGGCTGAATGGGAAAAGCCAGAGGGTAATGGTGGATGGCTGTTTGTCGGGTTGGAGGCAGGTGAATAGTGGGGTGCCTCAGGGATCTGTGTTGGGTCCTTTGTTGTTTGTCATGTACATCAATGATCTGGATGAATGTGTAGTAAATTGGATTAGTAAGTATGCAGATGATACCAAGATAAGGGGTGTTGTGGATAATGAAGAGGATTTCCAAAGTCTACAGAGTGATTTAGGCCATTTGAAAGAATGGGCTGAAAGATGGCAGATGGAGTTTAATGCTGATAAATGTGAGGTGCTACACCTTGGCAGGACAAATCAAAATAGGACGTACATGGTAAATGGTAGGGAATTGAAGAATACAGTTGAACAGAGGGATCTGGGAATAACCGTGCATAGTTCCTTGAAGGTGGAATCTCATATAGATAGGGTGGTAAAGAAAGCTTTTGGTATGCTAGCCTTTATAAATCAGAGCATTGAGTATAGAAGCTGGGATGTAACGTTTAAATTGTACAAGGCATTGGTGAGACCAAATCTTGAGTATGGTGTACAATTTTGGCGCCCAATTATAGGAAGGATGTCAACAAAATAGAGAGAGTACAGAGGAGATTTACTAGAATGTTGCCTGGGTTTCAACAACTAAGTTACAGAGAAAGGTTGAATAAGTTAGGTCTTTATTCTCTGGAGCGCAGAAGGTTAAGGGGGGACTTGATAGAGGTCTTTAAAATGATGAGAGGGATAGACAGAGTTGATGTGGACAAGCTTTTCCCTTTGAGAATAGGGAAGATTCAAACAAGAGGACATGACTTCAGAATTAAGGGACAGAAGTTTAGGGGTAACATGAGGGGGAACTTCTTTACTCAGAGAGTGGTAGCGGTGTGGAATGAGCTTCCAGTGGAAGTGGTGGAGGCAGGTTCGTTGGTATCATTTAAAAATCAATTGGATAGGCATATGGATGAGAAGGAATGGAGGATTATGGTATGAGTGCAGGCAGGTGGGACTAAGGGAAAAAAGTTGTTCGTCACGGACTTGTAGGGCCGAATGGCCTGTTTCCGTGCTGTAATTGTTATATGGTTATATGGTTAAAACCGCTGCCTGATCCGATCTCAGTAGCTGAACACTACGGACCACCTCTTGCACAATCATGGGCGTTTTCCTAATTTTGTATTTCTGCACTTATGTAACCATATAACAATTTACAGCACGGAAACAGGCCATCTCGACCCCTCTAGTCCGTGCCGAAATGTCTTGTTTCATTTTGTGCAGTCTTTTTCTTTTCAATGTCTGGAAGAATTTATGTGTAATTACTAAATATATAGAGTCTATGTGTAAGCAAATTATTCACTGTATCTGTTCATCAACATTCTTGTGCATATGGCAATAAATTTATTGTGACTTGACTTGGGCTTTCATGAACGTGAATGGCATGGATGTGACAATTGTGCTTGAGACAGGGTGCACCTGTGTTACGGATGAACTGGCATGAATATGCAACCGAGTGACCAGAAAACACAACACCGGGATTTAAGAAGCCACGGGTAAATCTGAAATCCTAGAGTGGTGAAAGCATTGAGGTAGTTGGAGCTACTGATGAAGCAGTGAAATACCAGACAGGTTGAAACATTACTAGTAATTGCTGCAGGCTCCATTCAAACCTGTTGGAAGAATTTGGCCAAAACCAATCCTCCTGGATTGAAAGAACATGTTAGGGAGTTGACAGGGAGTCACAGAGTTATACACTACAGAAACAGACCAGTTGGCCAAACATATCCATGCCAATGATGTTGCTTAATTCAGTTAGTTGTCTAATGCAGTTGCCTAATGTCTAATTGCGTGATGCAGCCATTTGCCTGCATTTGGCCCATACACCTCTTAGGAATACCTGATTGTCTTTGAGCTTAGAGATACTGAGTAGAAACAGGCCCTTCTGCCCACCGAGTTCACTCCGACCAGCAATTCACGCACATGAACACTACACACATTAGGGACAATTTTTACAATTTTACCAAGCAAATTAACCTAAAAACCTGTACGTCTTTGGAGTGTGGGAGGAAACCGGAGATCCTGGGGAAAACCCACGCAGATCATGGGGAGAATGTACAAACTCCATATAGACAGCATACGTACTCAGGATCGAAACCGGGTCTCTAGCACTGTAAGACAGCAATTCTATCGCCGCGCCATCGTGCCGCCATGCCAATGTGCCATGTCACCGTCCTTTAAATGCTCTAATTGTACCAACCTCCACCACTTCAATTGTACCAACTTCCACCACTTCTTAAAGCTGTTTGACATACCCACTGTGAGAAAAACATGCCCCCCCCCTGCTCCCAGGCCCCTTTTTAAATCTACGCCCTTCAGTCTGGGAAAAAGACACAGCCTTCACCATCCCTGCACCTCACGTCATTTTTTAAAAATCTTCAAATTCACACCTGGTCTCTTCGCTCCAGAAAAAACAGTTCCAGCCTATCTCCTCTCTTCATATCAAGGGAGACATGAAGTGGTTTTCAAAGCTAAGCTGTGCACATTGAAGGATTGTAGATTGAAATATTCATGTTGAGCCCAGGCTTTACTTTCATAACTGTCTCTTTTCTCCCCACCATCAAAGGGATCTAGAGGAGGTGCTGTCTCAAAAACACAGCCAGCATCATCAGGGACCCACACTACCCTGATCACACTCTCATTACATTCCTACCATTGGGAAGAAAGTATGGGGGCCTGAAAACTGTAACCTCCAGGTTCAGAAACAGCTTCTTCCCTACAATCATCATCCTGTTGAACACTACAAACTACAGCTAAACGCTGCACTACGAACTACCTTGATTGCACTCAGGACTTGGGGGCGTTTCTTTAGTCTTTGCATTATATTGTTTCTTTGTATATATTGAACTCTTTGTTGTTTATTGTGGAGTCTATTGAGTACTAAGTTTACATATCTGTTGTGCTGCTGCAAATAGAATTTCAATATTCCAATAGACAATAGGTGCGGGAGTAGGCCATTCGGCCCTTCGAGCCAGCACCGCCATTCACTGTGATCATGGCTGATCAACCACAATCAGTACCCCATTCCTGCCTTCTCCCCATATCCCCTGACTCCGCTATTTTTAAGAGCCCTATCTTGCTCTCTCTTGAAAGTATCAAGAGAACCGGCCTCCACCTCTCTCTGAGGCAGAGAATTCCACAGAATCACAACTCTCTGTGAGAAAAAGTGTTTCCTTGTCTCTGTTCTAAATGGCTTACCCCATTTGGGGACAGATGACAATAAAATGAAGGAAGAGATCGACGGATAGTAAGGGTGTCAGGGGTATGGGGAGGAGAATGGGGTTGAGAGGGAAAGATTGGTCAGCCATGTTAGCTTGGCAGAGTATACCTGATGGGCCGAATGGCCTAATTCTGCTCCCATAACATGAACCTATTATGAAAACACTCTTGATTCTTGATTCTTGATATGGGAAAAAAACTATTTCAAATGTACTGAATTAATAATATTCAAACATATTCAAATGTCCGCCAAGTCTACGCTTGGTTTGGAGGTGGTGCAAGTAAATCTTTGCCTTACCTGAAAGGACTGTCATGGTCCCTGGATGAGGTCGAGGGAGGAGGTATAAGGTGTTGCATCACCTGCAGTTGCAGGGGAAAGTCCCTGGGGAAAGGGTTGTTTGGGCTGTCTTCAGTTTATCTGAGATCAAAGGTGTGAATGGGTTCCATGGGGCACTGTGCACGTCCACAGACAACTGGGGCAAAAGCGTACCCAACGTCGCCCTCATTCTGATGGCCATGTTTGTGCATGGTTGCATCAGGCTGCGCGTGGAGTCAAAACACATGAACGTCGTGTCATTACCTACACAATGTGCCCAGTCAGATGGACATCGCCGCACTACCTGCTCTTTGTGAAAAGGTTTTTCCAGACCGACATCTTCAATCACATGCCCATGGGCAGTGGTTAGCATGGAATATCCTGCAGACTCAATGGATCCTGTGGGGTAGTTTCCTGACTAGACTGCCCAGTTTGTAAAATGCCTCATCGCCAGACTTCACCAACAAGCACCAAGAGCTCGCTTGGCTGGTGTTGAGAGGACCCCTCCCAGTCGGGCCCTTCTTCTCCTATCAGTCTATATTATTCCCAAAGTACGCTGCCCTCAGGACGGCTGCTATGGAGGACAGACGATTGCCCACTCTTCGCAGAGTGTGGCTTTGTCAAGAAGGTCTGGAGAAGGACACAAAGGTCCTTGTCGTGGTTCGCCCTGAGCAGCTCTGAGAAGGGCCTGTCCCACTTGGCTGACATTTGCGCGCCATTTACGTGACCTGGTAGATGTGGGTAGCGTGGGACGGGCGCCCGGAGTGGCGTGTAGGTGTGGAGTTGCGTGCGGTATCGCACAGCGCTCCAGGATTTTGTTCTGCACGAAATATTTGCGCGCCACCGGCCTGTCACGTAAATGATGGCCAAGTGGGACACCCTGGCGTGGGGCACGTCTCACCTCCAGCAGCAGCAGAAGCAGGCAAACGATCGCCGAGCTCGGCCTGGGCCTTACGGCCGTTGTGGATCGAGATCCGCCCCCACTCCTACTCCCAGAGCGGGGCCAAGACGTTTGGAGATAGACACAAAATGCACGAGTAACTCAGTGGGACCGGCAGCATCTCTGGAGAGAAGCAAAGGGTGACGTTTCGGGTCGAGACCCTTCTTCAGACTGAAGAAGAGTCTCGACCCGAAATATCATCCATTAGTTCTATCCAGAGATGTTGCCGGTCCCGCAGAGTTACTCCTGCATTTTGTGTCAATCTTCAAATAACGTCATGTGCTCCAGACGGCTGTGCGGACGCATTATGACGCGCGCGACCGTCGTGCGATTATCGCGCGTCAGTCACTACCGACCTGTCGCATAAATGACAGCCAAGTGGGATAGGCCCTTAACAGAGGAGTCTCTGAATTAGCGCCTATTCCCAGGGACACCCGCCAGAGATGGACATCAAGTGCTGCTGAAAGACCATTATTTCAGTGAAAGACGTTTTTTGGTCTTCCGGAAACTTGCTGATCTTCTACCATGAACCATTGAACCACAGCAAGGTGTCTGTTAGGGAATGTTGCTGACTGGCCCATTCCAGACTTCAGGAATACGTGCTGAGGGACGGACTGTGCCAACGGTCGGTGCAGCCAACCTGAAGGCTCTGTGGGGGAGGAACACAGCGAGGGTCCTTGCACCGCTGGACATTGAGGGGCTGAATCCGATGGGGACACCCCTCAAACAGGGAAGGGGTTTCACCCCAGGGGTCCACTTGAGTGTCAATGTTGCAATGTGTAGGGTAAAGGGAGGTGATAACACTACTGGGTATAACATTAGCAATATTGATCCCAGAGACAATGTTTAAAGACTTTTGCATGGTTTGTGTATATATTTTTTATTGCGAATAAAGTTTATTTTTGAAATCTAAAACAAACTCTCCTCTCAAAAGGCAGCTACGGCTGGAGATCAATTGAAATGCAGAGCCTGGAATTTTAATGTATTGCTAAGCAAGCAATGTTAGGCAAGTTTACTGCTTAGTAAGGGTGTCAAAGGTTATGGGGAGAAAGCAGGAGAATGAGGTTGAGAGGGGAAAATAGATCAGCAATGATCGCATGGCGAAGCAGACTCGTTGGGCTGAATAGCCTAATTCTGCCCTTCTGTCTTATGGTTTTAGTGGGTGAGAGGCAAGGTGGGTGGATGGACTTGATAGACCAGCCTGACCAGATGAATGACCTGACCCAAGCTTCCCTTCCGTCTCAGACATCCCCTTGAGTAGGTAGACTCAAAATGCTGAAGTAACTCAGCGGGACAGGCAGCATCTCTGTAGAGAAGGAATGGTGACATTTCGGGTCCAGACCCTTCTTCAGACTGAGTCAGGAGAGAGGGAGACACACAGGTGTGGAATGGTGAGGTGTGAAGAGGAGATATCAAAGGGGAGGGGGATCAAGGAAAATGTAGAATGGATCATTGTTAGCTACGGGGAGGTGACAAGGAGGCAAATAAAGATAACATTTTAATCAGGCCGGTCAGACTGATCGGAGAACTAGGATGGGGGAGGGATGGAGAGAGAGGGAAAGCAAGGGTTACTTGAAGTTAGAGAGAGTAGGTGAACGCGACAGGAAGGTTGCAGCAGGAGTAGGAAGACCATTCGGCCCATCGAGTCTTCAAGGCTCTGGGTGATCCAGCTAACAAACCACCGGCTTCAATAAAGCGCCGCTCGTGTGTTTCATCTTTCTCAGCGGCTCACAAATCCCCACATGTTTTTTTTCCTTTCTGACGCCTCTTGTTTTGACGCCTCTTGTTTTACTTCGGACGCCTTTGACAAGCTGCTAGCGAGCACTTTCCCACCCGATTACGCTTTTTATTGTCACGCACTTTGTGCCTGAGCAAACGTTGCACCTCTTCATAGATTTCTCTGCTTGCTTCCTTGCACTCGTTGAAGATGCTCGCATTCAGCCTTCTCTCCAGAGTCGACACCGACACGTTGACAAATTTCAACTCCGGAAATAGCGTTCCCATGAACGCAATGGAGAAAGCTCCGTTGGTAGTTTGTGGATTTCGGTTTGCTTTCACCTCTTCAGCCAGGAAGCGATCGTTCTGGTTCCTGGGCACCGTGCAGCAAGCTGCCGTCCAGACCAGCCCGGGTATTTTAACCCTATTCTTTATAGTCCCATGATTGTAATCGTCAGAGCCTGTGACCAGGTACATGCGACGGCCGGAGTTATGGCATGTTTGTGTCAATCCCTTCACGACTTTCTCAGTGTAATGATACCATTTCACGTTGGCTGCTTTTTCCTGGGGAACGGCATTAGTGAGGGTGCAGCTGGCTGTTGCACTCTCTTGATGGTTGAAGGAAAACGGGTACAGATGTCCTCGCTGGTAACCTGATCCCTGGTAATCTGAATTCAATGCCTGTTTTTCACCGCTCTTGCATTTGCATTCCTGCATATTTTGGCCGGCGGAACGATTTTCAATCTAAAACCAACAGAGATTAGTGTACAGTATTTGAAATATTAATATAATCAGCAAGTGAGAGATCTCAATTAACATCAGTTCCTGGATCAACTGTTGTGGATAAAATTACTCGTGGAGGGAAAATAGGTGGTCAATGAAAGCTGAATGAAAGCTAAAGGTAATCCTTATAAGAATTACATTTATTATTACTTTGTAATTATACTTTGTATATTATTTGATCGACGCGCTGGAGCAGCATATAGAGCTGCTGCCTCACAGCGCCGGAGTTCCCGGTTCGAGTTATACTGCTCATACCGACTCTTTCCGAGTTATACGGTTCATAGTTCAGTCATGGTCAGCCATGACCGAAGGGGGCCTAAAACTGTTCACAGTTCATGGAAACACACGCATGAACATTTATTCACAAGCACCTGTGATCGTATAACTATTTCCCGATTCAAATCTTGCCTCAGATCGTTTGTGGGATTTTGCTGGGTGTTTTGACTCATCCAGTATTGATGCCTGTGGCTAATCTTGGTTCAGTCGCTGTGTCCCTTTCACACCTGACTTCAGACATCATTGCTGGCACTAGCAGCTGACAAGATGAAGGAAAGTCGCTGTTCCTATATCAGGGCTGAGAGTTGGGAGTGAGAAATTGCGATAGACCAAGCTCGAGGGTGCGCACACTGTATCACTCTATGACTACATTAAGAGGTAACCTTTTAACCTCACTCCCCACCAACATCCTCAGGACTTTCTACAGGGGTACGGTGGAGTCTGTACTCACGTATTGCATAAATATGTGGTACTCCACCTGCAACTGCTCGGACAGGAAGGCTCTGCAGAGGGTAGTGAGGGGAGCAGAGAGGATCATTGGCGTCTCCCTACCCTCGGTACAAGAACTGTTCCAGAGCCGCTGTCTGAAAAAAGCTCAGAGAATTGCTAAGGACAAACTGCACCCCCTCCACATACACCTGGATCTCCTGCCATCAGGCAAGAGATATCGCAGCATCAAAGCCCGGACTACCAGACTGCTAAACAGCTTCCTGCCACAGGCTGTGAGGCTGCTAAACAGTCACTCTGTACTCAAAGTCACCTGATTCTGCGGCTTGCACGGACACTTTAATAACTGGCACTGGCCACTTTAATAAATGGCACTGGCCACTCAAATTAGCTGCCCCGGACATTTTTATGATTGGTTTTACTGTATTTTAACGTTGTGTTTTACCTGCTTTTAACTATTTATACTGTTCCATCAGAGACTGGACTGTTTTTAGTGTTATTATGTGTGAAATTTTTTAAATTTCATGTGCGATGCTCCGGTGTCTTTTCATTTTGCACTGTACAACTGTTGCTTGCAAGATGACAATAAAGGTTGATTGATTGATTGATTGATTGATATAGGGAGGTTGCACGGAAGGTCACTGGGTCATAGGGCTCGACGCACGGAGCCGCTAAATCCAACTGGAAGACATCCGTCACTTCCGATATATGTTATTAATGCTAGAAACGCGTACTTTCCTACCTGTTAAAAACCGCCAAAATGTTGAATTCTTGCGCTGAAAAAAATTGTGGGAGTCGGGGTAAGTGTGAGAGACATGTACCCAACTTCAGCATTCCAAATGTGAAACGAAATGAAGGTATAGAGAAGCGAGAACTGAAGGGACTACAGCAGCTAAAGTGCTTGGTAAACATTGAAAATATTGGGAATTATCGCGTTTGCTCACTGCATTTCATCAAGTAAGGCATTATTTGTGTTTTTTCTTGATTCCTTTGGTATCTAAAAATTCTCAGAAGTGATAAATCTGGCTGTAAATTTTTCTTCAGATGCGTTTTCATTTTGTATGTAAAACCCACGAGAACCATGGGAGATTACAGCCAGATTTATCACTTCTGAAACTTTTTAGATGCCAAAGGAATCAAGAAAAAACACAAATAATACCTTACTTGATGAAATGCAGTGAGCAAACGGCCAATGTTCGCTAAGCACTCTGGCTGTTGTTGTCCCTTCAGCTCTCGTTTCTATCTACCGTAATTTCTCCTCTCTTTTGGAATTCTGAAGTATGCTAAATGTCTCTCACGCTTATCCCGATTTCCATAATTATTTACAGCGCAAAAATTGACAATTTCAGCGGGTTTTAACGGGCCCGCTACGCTGGAAACAATGGTAAGTGCCTACCTGCAGTTCATTGCGTGTAATCCATTTGGAGTAGCGTAGCAACAGTACGGGTCATGGGTCGTGACCCGACTGCCGTGAAACCTCCCTATACCTCCACCATGCATGAATGTTTCAAAATGAAGTGGTTGAGTTTTATTGCCATAAACTCAAGCATTGAAACATAGAAAATAGGTGCAGGAATAGGCCATTCGATATGATCATGGCTGTTCTTCTAAAATCAGTACCTCTTTCCTGTTTTTTCCCCATATCCCTTGATTTTGTGAGCCCCAAGAGCTAAATGTAACTCTCTTGAAAACATCCAGTGAATTGGCTTCCACTGTCTTCTGTGGCAGATAATTCCACAGATTCACAACTCTCTGGGTGAAGAAAGTTTGTCCTTATCTCAGTCCTAACTGGCCTACCCTTTATTCTTAAACTGTGACCCCTGGTTCTGAACTCCCCCAACATCGGGAACATTTTTTCCTGCAGTTACAGTATGTGAAAATCTAGCAGGCAAGCAATATTATCCCAAGGTTGCAGAGTATTTGAAAGGCATTTATTGCATAATCCCTGAGGTTATTCTTTGTAAAGTGAAGGGCAAAGCTCATCTCTACAAGTTTCATTTTCTGAAGTTAATTTGTAGTTTATATTTACCATCTTGCCTTTGCTAATTTGTTCCCGCGATACATGAATCCAACACTTACATTTAAAGATGAACAAAATATCAATTTAAAGACAGATATCAACTAATTTCCCCGATTGAGTATGAATATCGATTTCTTTAACATCCCCTCCCTCTCCGTCCCTCCCCCACCCGACTACTACCTGGTACTAGCTTCAAAGTCATCTTGTTGTGTCTCATTGTGTGAGAAAGAACTGCAGACACGTTTAAACCAAAGAGAGACACGAAATGCTGGAGCAACTCAGCGGGACAGGCAGCGTCTCTGGAAAGAAGGAATGGATGACGTTTCGGGCCGAGAGCCTTCTAACGATTTTGGGTAGAGACCCTTAGAAGGGATATGACCAGAAAAGTCACCCATTCCTTCTCTGCAGAGACGCTGCCTGATCCATGTCGGTCACCAGGATGAATTTGGCACAGACTCTCACAGCAGCGGCGCAACGCTTCCGACGCCTCCGACGGTCCGGGACTTGCACTGAGGCTACACGGAGCTGCAGCGAGCGACTCGCCAGCCCCGCAAACACTCGCCAGCCCGGCAAACATTCCCCCCTCTGACCCCGCCGCTGCGTCTGCTTCCATTCCTCCCTCAGCCCCGGCTCTCAAACGCCCGCGGCCCATCCACTTAATATGAGTTTTGAAATTCTCGTTGATCACAGAATTTCTCACGGCAAAGCGTGAGAAATTTGTGATCAGCGTGAGGGCGTGAGAATTTGTTGAAATGAGTGAGTCTCATGCTCAAAGCGTGAGAGTTGGCAGCCCTGCTATATAGAATCCTGCAGCACTGAACCAGGTCCAGGAATTGATGGTTTTGTGACCAGGTTTGCAGATAATATGAAGCTGGATGGAGAGGCTGGTAGCGTTGAGTCTGCAGAAAGTCTCAACAGGTTGGGAGAGTGGGCAAAGATATGGCAAATGGAAAACAGTGTAGCAGAGTGTACAGTCACGCACTTTGGTAGAAGCAATAAAGGCATATTTTCTGAATGAGGAAAGAATTTAGAAATCGGAGGTGCAAAGGGATTTGGGGATGCTGGTGCAGGATTCCCAAAAGGTTCATTTGGAGGTTGAGTCGGTAGTAAGGAAGGTCAATGCAACGATAGCTTTCATTTCAAGAGGTCTAGAATATAAAAGAAAGGGTGTAATGCTGAGGCTGTATAAGGTGCTAGTCAGGCCAGATTTAGAATATTGTGAGCAGTTTGGGGCCCCATATCTGAGGAAGGATCTGCTGGCATGTGAGAATAATTCGTGGGATGATTAATTTAACCTATGAGGAGCGTTTGAAGGCTCAGCACCTGTACTCACTGGAGATTAGAAGACGATTTCATTGAAATTTACCAAATGCATAACGCACAAACAAAGAGAATGCCAATGGGCACAGACCTGACCAGTTGCTCTTACCTGAGGCTCACAAAACCAGCAAGGTCTGCAAGGGTTAATGGCTGGTATGGAGTTGGTATAAATGTAGGCAGAATAGACTGGGATCCGCAGGTCCGTCCGGTACAGGGTGGCAAAGTAAGTGATGTTCTTGTACATCTGGCAGATCTTGACCATGCTGTCCTTGTTTTCCTCATTTTCAAATCCCTGGGGCGCAATCCTATCCTTGAAGAACTGCTGACATGGCTGGAAATTATCAACCACTTTCCCCTGCACTGTTCCAGGATAGGCGATTGCCAAGAGAAGGAACCAGACGGGATCACTAAACCCCATGGGCAGAATGCACAAAGTGAGCTTCATCACCTGTTTGGTAAATGGGTGATCAGATTCACTCCCACTCCTCTACCTTATTCTCTCAGAGCTAAATTCCACAAGAGGAATCTTGTGTAAAACTGCTCTCTGGGTTTGTGAAAGAAGTCGATGTTCTATTCCTCAGTTAGGTTCCTCTACCCCCTTTTATATTGTGAGAAGCGAATTACCAGGAATTCTAATAATATTCTTCTATGACGTGACACTAATTAGTTGGTTCCTCCTGCTTGTTCTTCTGAAGAAAATGCTGATTCGTGCAACTGGGGCTCAGTTTGGAGATCGCTTCAATCCTCCCATCCACATCACTGTCCCACAAAGGACCAAACATTCAGAACATGGAGATGGCGTTTTAGAATTGGGATGAAGTGAAATATCCCAAACCAGAGGATGCTGAATCTTTGGAATTCCCTACCCAACATGGCTGTGGGGGCACAATCACTAAGCATAATCAAGGTAGAGTTGACATTTGATGCGGAGATGTGGAGTTAACGCTGGGATTAGTCATGGTTTTATTGAATGACAAGGCTGCCATGAGGGGCTGAATGATCTCGTCCTGCTATGATTTCTTGGGTTTTCACCAAGTTTCTTTGTGTTCATCGTGAAGAACCTCACTGCATTCCCTAATGCTCCTTTTAACCAGGCCGAGAATCATGGGAGGCAGGGGGCCACCAAGAACAATGAGGGGACCTGGTGGTGGGGGGGAAGGACAGTGGCTATGGGCGGGGGAAGGAGGGGGGATTTGATTACTGTCATGTGTGGCATAAGGGAGTAGATAGGACTGTAGGACTCGGTGAACTTTTGTAACTTTGTCGGCGCCAGACATAGAAACATCGAAACATGGATAATAGGTGCAAGAGTAGGCCCTTCGGCCCTTCGAGCCAGTACTGCTATTCAATATGATCAAGGCTGATCACCCTAAATCGGTACCCCGTTCTTGCTTTCTCCCCATATCCCTTCATTGCATTAGCTCTAAGAGCAATATCTAACTCTCTTGAAAACATCAAGTGAATTGGTCTCCACTGCCTTCTGTGGCAGAGAATTCCATATATTCACAAATCTCTGGGTGAAAAAGTATGTCCTCATCTCAGTCCTAAATGGCTTACCTTTTATTCTTAAACTGTGACCCCTGGTTCTGGAATCGGGAACATATTTCCTGCCTCTAGCGTGTCCAAACGCTTAATAATTTTATATGTTTCTATAAGATCCCTTCTCATTCTTCTAATTTCCAGTTAATATAAACCCAGCCGACCCATTCTTTCATCATATGTCAGTCCCGCCATCCCGGGAAATAACCTGGTGAACCAGCACTGCACTCCCTCAATAGCAAGAATGTCCTTCCTCAAATTAGGAGACCAAAACTGCACACAATAATCCAGGTGTAGTCTCACCAGGGCCCTGTACAACTGCAGTAGGACCTCCTTGCTCCTAAACTCAAATCCTCTTGCAATGAAGGCCAACATGCCTTTTCCTTTCTTCACTGCCTGCTTTACCTGCATGCTTACTTTCAGTGACTGATGTACATAGAAAATAGGTGCAGGAAGAGTCCATCGGCCCTTTGAGCCAGCACCGCCATTCATTGTGATCATGGCTGATCGTCCCCAATCAATAACACGTGCCTGCCTTCTCCCCATATCTGTTGAAGCACACCCAGGTCTCGTACCTCCCCTATTCCTAATCAGCCATAATTCAGATAATAATCTACCTTCTTGTTCTTGCCACTAAAGTGGATAACCTCACATTTATCCACATTATAATGCAGGAGGAGCAGGACACCGACTGGTTCCCATCGCTAAAATGGCTGTGCAAGGAGCAGAGGAGGATTTTGAAACTTGCTTCACAAATGTTCAGTCCAGGATGAAAATGATCCAGGAACGTTTTCAAGTCACTGACAATGTTGAAGGACCAAAGGAAGCTCCGTAAGCCAGCCTGAAGGAGACTGAGGAAATCTTGGCTGAGGAACCTGAAGGAAGAATATGGATACAGTTGGTACAGGTAAAGGCAGATTTGCTCCTGGAGGACAACAGTGATGACAAGAGGCATGAGTTCCACAAGGCATTGAAACAGATTGGAACAGCGTGTGAAGATATACAGACGAACATGGTGCATTGTCATAGTCGAATTGAACGGGTGTTGCTGCACTGGATGAAGTACTTGAAGGCGAGGGAGGTTTATTTCTCATGGCTGGTAAAGATAAACAGAAGCTGATCTTGAATCACAACTGACTTTAAAGGACAAGAAGCTTCAGCTAATCCACCACAAAATTCTGCTGGGCAGCATCTTTAATCAGACAGTTTTACTCGAGCATCTTCTCCAAGAATCGGAGTCCTTGTTCACCAAAACCGCAGATGAGATTCGCAATAAAGAAGCTCAACAGAAATTAAAATGGAATCACGAGGAACTTGAGATGAAAGCCAAGCAAATGGTGACGAATTTGTAAGGAAATGTGCAGCAGCATCAGGTTTATCTGGACAACTGGGAGAAATTCTAAAACTGGCTGCAGTTAATGGCAGAAAATTGCGACTGTTGCATGACCCACAGGAGCAGCAAGCATCACCTGGATGGATCACTCCGGGAACTGTGGGATTTGTGCAACATTGTCAGCAGCAAGAAACGAGAGCTGGACAATCTGCAGAACCAAGCTGAAGCTGTGATACGGAACACATCCCCCAAAGGAGCAGAGAACTGTCAGAGGCCGGGAGAAACTGAGCACGGACTGGGAGAAGCTGAAACTAAAGTGTCGACTGGCGGAAGGCCCATTGCAGCTGGCGTGGCAGTCCTTGCTGGAGTACCTGTCCAGGGCTGAGCAGCTGGAGAGAGAGAGGACTGAGTTATTGGACTGATTAAGGACCCTGGATCTCCACCTCCCAAAATACAGACCCGGAAGAAGAAGAAAGGGAAAGAGAAGGAGCAGTGTTGTCTGTGGGAGAAGTAGTTAAGTCAGGGGCTGAAAGGGCTAAAACCAATAAGTGACTCCAGCCTGAGGGTGTCTGGAACTACCCCATGAGAGCAATGCCAAATCCCACACTGTTTTCGCTGAGCCCCTGCACCTGGATAGCCAATACCTATTGGACTTTGCCGAAGAGGGGCGACAATATACCTGGATACGACTACCCTAGGGATACATCCATTCACCCACAATCTTTCCCCAGACTCTGAGCGGCCAGCAGACAACTCTCCGATTGCCCCATGGCTCCACGGTGATACAATATGTTGACGATCTCCTCCTGGCCAGCATCAGCCCCAGACAGAACCATGAGGACACGAAGGTACTGTTAAAGGGGCTCCACTGCTGGGGGTACATACTACCCAAAGGGAAAGTTATCCAGAGGCAGTTACCAGTTAAATCCCTGGGCAAACTGCTCAGTGCAAATGAAAGAGCCTTGACACCCACGCGGATTGACCCCATCATTGCCCATGTGACCCCCTTCACTCCTAAACTGATGCGAGCGTTCCTGGACCTTGTGAACTTTTGTCGCTAATGAATTCCCAACGTCACACTTTACACCAAACTACTCTCTCCCTTGGCCTTCGCCAACGTGCCACGCCAGTTCACCCTTTCTGCAGAACAGGTCGCCGCATTCTGTGCACTTAAACAGGCCCTTGCCACTGCACCGGCGGTGCCAACAACCACACACGAGGACTTGCCGGACGCCCCCCTCCCGGAGGCCGATGCCACATGGTTCGTGGATAGCTCATCTCTTTTCTTGGACAATCCGGATATGCCATCGTCCAAGATACGACCTCAGCCATTGCGGCTGCCGCTTTCCAGTCACCCCTCTCTGCACAGCAGGCAGAGCTCTTCGCTCTCACCCGAGCATGCATCCGCGGCAAAGCCCGCCAGTTGAATATCTACACCGTTTCCCAATACGGTTTTGGCGTTGCCCACGATTACGGGGCGCTGTGACGCCTCTGCTGCGCAACATGATTTATGGAAACGAGAGGGATGTGCCCCTCTTGGACAGGTTTGTGTACCTGATGCTTTTCTTCCCCTTCTTTTAAACTATATACACTCCCTTACACATGCTGGTAAGGAGGGAATTGGAAGGATGGCAAAAGAAATATGGTGGCATCCAAAATTTGCTAGGAGGCGTAAATAAAAGCCTCAGAATGTGAAATTTGCAGGCGAAACAATCCTGGAAAGACGGTAAAAACATAGAAACATAGAAACAGAAACATAGAAACATAGAAAATAGGTGCAGGAGTAGGCCATTCGGCCCTTCGAGCCTGCACCGCCATTCAATATGATCATGGCTGATCATTCAACTCAGTATCCTGTACTTGCCTTCTCTCCATACCTCCTGATTCCTTTAGCCACAAGGGCCATATCTAACTCCCTCTTAAATCCACCCTTATCCTTAAACTGTGGCCCCTTGTTCTGGACTTCCCCAACATCGGGAACAATCTTCCTGCATCTAGCCTGTCCAACCCCTTAAGAATTTTGTAAGTTTCTATAAGATCCCCCCTCAAACTTCCAAATTCTAGCGAGTACAGGCTGAGTCTATCCAGTCTTTCTTCATATGAAAGTCCTGCCATCCCAGGAATAAGTCTGGTGAACTTTCTCTGTACCCCGTCTATGGCAAGCATGTCTTTCCTCAGATTAACCTCACATTTATCCAAATTATACTGCATCTGCCAAGCATTTGCCCACTCACCCAACCTATCCAAGTCACCTTGCAGCCTCCTAGCATCCTCCTCACAGCTAACACTGCCCCCCAGCTTTGTGTCATCTGCAAACTTGGTGATGTTGCATTCAATTCCCTCGTCCAAATCATTAATATATATTGTAAATAGCTGGGGTCCCAGCACTGAGCCTTGCGGTACCCCACTAGTCATTGCCTGCCATTCTGAAAAGGACCCGTTTACTCTTTGCTTCCTGTCTGCCAGCCAGATCTCTATCCACATCAATACTGAACCCCCAAAACTGTGTGCTTTATGCTTGCATCCTAATTTCTTATGTGGGACATTGTCGAAAGCCTTCTGAAAGTCTAGATATAACACATCCACTGGTTTTCCCTTATAATAATAATAATAATACATTTTATTTATGGGTGCCTTTCAAGAGTCTCAAGGACACTTTACAAAAATTTAGCAAGTAGAGGAAAAACATGTAAGCGGAATGAAATAAATAGTAGAGACATGACTAGTACACAAATTAAAGACAGAATTCAATTCAAAACACAATATGAGGCAATTCAAGCACAGATGAAAAGGGAGGGGGATGTGGGGCTAAGGATAGGCACAGGTGAAGAGATGGGTCTTATCCACTCTACGTTACATCCTCGAAAACTTCTATAAGATTCGTCAGACATGATTTACCTTTCATAAATCCAAGCTGACTTTGTCCAATGATTTCACCACTTTCCAAATGTGCTGCTATTCCATCTTTAGTACCTGACTCTAGCATTTTCCCCACTACCGATGTTAGACTAACTGGTCTGTAGTTAGTTAGTCTAACTACAGACCAACTGTAGAGTTAGTCCCTGTCTCTCCCTCCCTTTTTAAAAAGTGGGGTTACATTAGCTACCCTCCAATCCTCAGGAACTACTCCAGAATCTAAAGAGTTTTGAAAAATTATCACTAATGCATCCACTATTTCTGGGGCGACTTCCTGAAGCACTCTGGGATGCAGCCTATCTGGCCCTGGGGATTTATCGGCCTTTAATCCATTCAATTTACCTAACACCACTTCCCGGCTAACCCGGATTTCACTCACCTCCATCTCATTTGACCCCCGGTCCCCTGCTATTTCCGGCCAATTGTTTTTGTCTTCCTTAGTGAAGACAGAACCAATGTAGTTATTCAATTGGTCTGCCATGTCCTTGTTTCCCATGATCAATTCACCTGTTTCTGACTGCAACGGACCCACATTTGTTTTAACTAATCTTTTTCTCTGCACATATCTATAAAAGTTTTTATGTTCCCTGCCAGTTTTCTTTCATAATCTAATTTCCCTTTCCTAATTAAGCTCTTTGTCCTCCACTGCTGGACTCTGAATTTCTCCCAGTCCTCTGGTAGGCTGCCTTTTCTGGCTAATTTGTATGCTTCATTTTTTGTTTTGATACTATCCCTGATTTCCCTTGTTATCCATGGATGTACTACCTTCCCCGATTTATTATTTTGCCAAACTGGGATGAACAATTGTTGTAGTTCATCCATGCGGTCTTTAAATGCCTTCCATTGCATATCCACCATCAACCCTTTAAGAATCAATTGCCAGTCTTGGCCAATTCAAGTCTCATACCCTCAAAGCTACCTTTCTTTAAGTTCAGAACCCTTGTTTCTGAATTAACTATGTCACTCTCCATCCTAATGAAGAACTCAACCATATTATGGTCACTCTTGCCCAAGGGGCCACGCACAACAAGACTGCTAACTAACCCTTCCTCATTACTCAATACCCAATCTAGAATAGCATGCTTTCTCGTTGGTTCCTCTACATGTTGGTTTAGAAAACTATCCCGCATACATTCCAAGAAATCCTCTTCCTCAGCACCCCTGCCAATTTGATTCACCCAATCTATCTGTAGATTGAAGTCAACCATTATAACTGTTTTACCTTCGTTGCACGCATTTCTAATTTCGTGTTTGATGCCATTCTCAACTCCTACTGTTAGGTGGCCTGTACACAACTCCCACTAGCGTTTTCTGCCCCTTAGTTTTCGCAGCTCTACCCATATCGATTCCACATCCTCCAAGCTAATGTCCTTCCTTTCTATTGCGTTAATCTCCTCTCTAACCAGCAACGCTACCCCACCTCCTTTTCCTTTCTGTCTATCCCTCCTGAATATTGAATATCCCTGGATGTTCAGCTCCCAGCCTTGGTCACCCTGGAGCCATGTCTCCGAGATCCCAACTATATCATATTCATTAATAACTATCTGCACATTCAACTCATCCACCTTATTACGAATGCTCCTTGCATTGAGACACAAAGCCTTCAGGCTTGATTTTACAACACTCTTACCTCTTATACAATTATGTTGAAAAGTGGCCCATTTTGATTTTTGCCCTGGATTTGTCTGCCTGCCACTTTTACTTTTCACATTGCTACCTATTGCTTCTACCCTCATTTTACACCCCTCTGTCTCTCTGCTCATGCTCCCATCCCTCTGCCACTAGTTTAAATCCTCCCCGACAGCACTAGCAATGTCCAAACGGAGTGACATCAATGCCAAGCCGACCCTTTGAATGTATACAGATAGATTTTATAGAGTTACCACGGGCACATTGTTATAAGTATTGCTTAGTAAATGTAGATTTGTTTAGCCGATTGATTGAAGCTTTGCCAACTGTAAATGCGATAGCTGAGACCACGGTGACACTTATTTTAAAATAAATCATACCTCGCTTTGGGCTGCCTACCGTTATTATTTCCAATAATGGTCCCCACTTTATCGCAAAAATTAATGAAGAATTGTGTCAGCATTTTAACATTAAACAGCAATTCCACACACAGGCCACCAGTGGTCAAATGGAACCCTGAAGTCTAAAATTGGCTAAATGAATGGAGGAAACGGGGCTGAGTTGGGTTTAGGTCCTTCCCTTGGCCCTCTTTGAAATGAGGATGATCCCACACGGAGCGACTAAACTAACACCGGCCGAAATAATGTACGGCTGGCCGCTACGTACCCCCTGGGGTGCCACTAAGAGAGTGGTAGTTAGTTTTGACCTACATGCAGCCCTCAGCGATAAATTAATTACATATGCACAGCAATTAATCCCATGCCTTGTCAGTTCTGCACTCCTAGGTATGAGAGGCACAGAAGCCACTACCAGTTGAACACAGGGATGAGTCCATACTACCAGGAGACTACGTACTGATAAGGAACTGGGATCGAAAGAAATTGGGACCGCACTGGAATGAACGGTACCAGGTGCTATGAGCAAACCCAACCGCAAACTTGGAGATGTTACATTTATTTCCTTCGTCTAAATCATTAATATATGTTATGAATAACTGGGGTCCCAGCGCTGAGCCTTGCGGCACCCCATTAGTCACTGCCTGCCATTCTGAAAAGAACCCGTTAATTCCTACTCTTTGCTTCTTGTCTGCCAACCAGTTCTCTGTACATGTAAATACCTTTCCCCCAATATTATGTGCTTTAATTTTGCAAACTAATCTCTTGTGTGGGACCTTGTCAAAGGCTTTTTGAAAGTCCAGATACACCACACCCACTGGCTCTCCCTTATCCATTCTACTTGTTACATCCTCAAAAAATTCCAGAAGATTAGTCAAGCATGATTTCCCCTTCATAAATACATTGCTGACTTTGACCAATTCTGTCAATGTTTTCCAAATGCGCTGCTATAAAATCTTTAACAATTGACTCAAGCAACTTCCCCACTACCGATGTCAGGCTAACTGGTCTATAATTCCTTGTTTTCTCTTTCCCTCAATTCTTAAAAAGTGGGGTTACATTAGCTACCCTCCAGTTCACAGGAACTGAAGCAGAGTAGATTAAATTAAACTTTATTAATCCCCTTATTCAGGGGAAATTCAGATGTCCTTGCAGCACACGAATAAAAATACAACATAGTATTCAAAAAGAAGTTCAACACAAAAACATCCCCCCACAGTGGTTCCCACTGTGGAGGAAGGCACAAAGTCCAGTCCCCATCCTCTTGTCCACCCAAAGTCGGGTCTATTGAGGCCTCCATAGTCGCCGCCACGGCGCCCGATGTTCTCGCCGGGTGATGGTACTCCGGCGTCGGGAGAACCCCAGCGGCTTGGGGTGCCAGGAACGACCGCCTTCCCACCGGAGACCGCGGCTTCCAAGCCAACAGACCGCGCCGGACGGAGCTCCACACACTGGCGATCTCAACGAGAGATCCCAGGCTCCGAGATGTAACGTTCAGCGTCGCAGCTAGCCGCTCCACAGAACCGCGGCTCCACAATGTTCTTATCGGCGGTCCCAGCATACTGGAGTTCCAGCGCGGCGACCCAGGAAAGGCATCGCCCGCTCCGCAATAGCGCTCCAGCGCTGCGCCGCCGCCAAAGCCGATGTGCTGCGCCGCCGCCAAAGCCGATGTTCTGGCCAGGTCCCCTCAGGGAAACGTCGCTCCAGGACCCGCTGATAGGCCGCAAGGACAGGTCGAAGTCGCTGCTCGGAGGAAGGCAACCCCTCCGACCAGGTAGGGACTCGAAAAGCAGTTTCCCCCTTCCCCCCCACCACCCCCCACACATAAAAAGATTAGGCCCCCTGACTGCACACTCAACGTACTAAAAATAATAAAAAAGAAGGGGAAAAAACGGACAGCTGCAGGACAGGCAGCCGTTCAGGACAGCGCCTCCTCCGGATATGAGTGTATAGAACATTGGAAAATGATCACTAATGCATCCACGATTTCTCGGGCCACCTCCTTGAGTACTCTGGGATGCAGACCATCAGGCCCTGGGGATTTATCGGCCTTCAGTCCCAACTGTTTATCTAACACAATTTTCTGACTAATGTGGATTCCCTTCAGATCCTCCATTCCACTAGATCCTCAGTCCCTAGTATATCTGGGAGATTATTTGTGTCTTCTTTGTAGAGGAGGATGGGGGTTTAAGAATTAATGTGTACATGACAGATTGCAAGTTGTGCATGGTGAGCCTGCTTTACTTACTTGGAATGAATAACATGTGGTTTTGCAGAACTGCAAAGGTGCTGTGACTAAAAATGGAAGAGGGCCGATACCAAGTAGTACTGCAGAGAAAAACAAGTCTGTTCTTGACAATAAGAACCGGTGCAAGGAATGTGCTGACTGTGTGATTAACTGTGTGACTAGCTGGGCCCGTGAATATTCATGTATAAATATACTGCCTGTGGCCAGAATAATTGAGTGGGACCGCGAGGGGTAACGAGTATGTAACCATATTTGTCTCTGTGGGACTGGGTGGGCTTGGACCGGCTGGAAATGTACAATGATATGCTTCTAGCCGGCAGCATGTCAGACTATGAGAAAGGGCAGCATCACCCTAATCTACAAGCAAAAGGGGGAGGTAAATGATATAAGGAATTGGAGACCATCACATTGTTGAATGTTGATTACAAGATCCTGTCTAAGGCCATCGCCAACTGGATCAAGTCTGCTCTGGGAACAGTCCGTAAATCACAGAGTCCTCTGTGACAAAGCTGTTCAGACTAAATTGTGACAGGGACCCTTGCAAACCTCTCCAGATTAGTTTTGCAAATCCTGCCAGGAAAATGTCAAACAGCCTGGCACTGCTGAGAGATATCATTGCCTACATGCAGGACAGACGGGTGGATGCCTGCTTTGTCAGCTAGGACAAGGAGAAGGCCTTCTACAGGATATCGCACACGTACATGGGGGACGTGCTCTCCAAAATGGGCTAAGGGGAGGGAATCAGAAATTGGATCCAGCTGCACTACACCAATATCTGTAGTGCAGTCCAAATCAATGGGTGGGAATCAGAGAGCTTCCCCGTCAGGTCTGGAGTCTGGCAGGTTGCCCTCTCTCCCTTGTCTTGGTCGTCTGTTGTATTGAACCTTTTGCTCAGTCCTTCAGGAAGGATGCGAATATAAGAGGAGTGACATTGCCAGGCAGTGGGGGCACTCAGGTCAAAACGTCCCTGTACATAGACAATGTCGCCGTCTTCTGCTCGGATCCAGGGTCGGTCCGCAGATTGATTAGCTTCTGCGACCAGTTTGAGTCGGCCACAAGAGCCAGGGTGAACCGCAGGAAGAGCGAGGCCATGCTCTTTGGCAACTGGCCCGACCGATCTTCCGTCCCCTTCACCATCAAGATTTCGGGGCGCTGTGACTCCTCTGCTGCGCAAAATAATGATTTATGGAAATGAGAGGGATTTACCCCCCTTGGACAAGTTTGTGTACCTGATGCTTTTCTTCCCCTTCTTTTAAAATATACACACTCCCTTACACATGCTGGTAAGGAGGGAATTGGAAGGATGGAAAAAGAAATATGGTGGCATCCAAAATTTGCTAGGATGTGTAAATAAAAGCCTCGGATGTGAAATTTGCAGGCGAAACAATCCCAGAAAGACTGTAAAAACATAGAAACATAGAAAATAGGTGCAGGAGTAGGCCATTCGGCCCTTCGAGCCTGCACCGCCATTCAATATGATCATGGCTGATCATCCAACTCAGTATCCTGTACCTGCCTTCTCTCCATACCCCCTGATCCCTTTAGCCACAAGGGCCACATCTAACTCCCTCTTAAATCCCCCAATATCGGGAACAATCTTCCTGCATCTAGCCTGTCCAACCCCTTAAGAATTTTGTAGGTTTCTATAAGATCCCCCCTCAATCTTCTAAATTCTAGCGAGTACAAGCCGAGTCTATCCAGTCTTTCTTCATATGAAAGTCCTGCCATCCCAGGAATCAGTCTGGTGAACCTTCTCGGTACTCCCTCTATGGCAAGAATGTCTTTCCTCAGATTAGGAGACCAAAACTACACAATACTCCAGGTGTGGTCTCACCAAGGCCCTGTACAACTGCAGTAGAACCTCCCTGCTCCTATACTCATCCTTTTGCTATGAATGCTAACATACCATTTGCTTTCTTCACTGCCTGCTGCACCTGCATGCCTACTTTCAATGACTGGTGCACCATAACACCCAGGTCTCGTTGCATCTCCCCTTTTCCTAATCGATCGCCACTCAGATAATAGTCTACTTTCCTGTTCTTGCCACCAAAGTGGATAACCTCACATTTATCCACATTATACTGCATTTGCCACTCACCCAACCTATCCAAGTCACCTTGCAGCCTCCTAGCATCATCCTCACTGCTAACACTGCCCCCCAGCTTCGTGTCATCCGCAAACCTGGAGATGTTGCATTCAATTCCCTCGTTCAAATCATTAATATATATTGTAACTAGCTGGGGTCCCAGCACTGAGACTTACAGTACCCCACTAGTCACTGCCTTCCATTCTGAATTGGACCCGTTAACTCCTACTCTTTGCTTCCTGTCTGCCAGCCAGTTCTCTATCCACATCAATACTGAACCCCCAATACCGTGTACTTTTAAGTTTGTGTATGTGGGACCTTGTCGAAAGCCTTCTGAAAGTCCAGGTATAACACATCCACTGGTTCTCCCTTATCCACTCTACTAGTTACATCCTCGAAGAATTCTATAAGATTCATCAGACATGATTTACCTTTCATAAATCCATGCTGATTTCACCACTTTCCAAATGTGCTGCTATCCCATCTTTAATAAATGACTCCAGCATTTTCCCCACTACCGATGTTAGACTAACTGGTCTGTAATTCCCCGTATTCTCTCTCTCTCCCTTTTTAAAAAGTGGGTTTACATTAGCTACCCTCCAATCCTCAGGAACTACTCCATAATCTAAAGAGTTTTGGAAAATTATCACTAATCCATCCACTATTTCTGGGGCTACTTCCTTAAGCTGAGGAAAGACATTCTTGCCACAGAGGGAGTACAGAGAAAGTTCACCAGACTGATTCCTGGGATGTCAGGACTTTCATATGAAGAAAGACTGGATAGACTCTGCTTGTACTCGCTAGAATTTAGAAGATTGAGGGGGCTATCTTATAGAAACTTACAAAATTCTTAAGGGTTTGGACAGGCTAGATGCAGGAAGATTGTTCCCGATGTTGGGGAAGTCCAGAACAAGGGGTCACAGTTTAAGGATAAGGGGGAAGTCTTTTAGGACCGAGATGAGAAAAATATTTTTCACACAGAGAGTGGTGAATCTCTGGAATTCTCTGCCACAGAAGGTAGTTGAGGCCAGTTCATTGGCTATATTTAAGAGGGAGTTAGATGTGGCCAGTGGCTAAAGGGATCAGGGGGTATGGAGAGAAGGTACTGAGAGAATGATACGGAGTTGTATGATCAGCCATGATCATATTGAATGGCGGTGCAGGCTCGAAGGGCCGAATGGCTTACACCTGCACCTATTTCCTATGTTTCTATGTTTCTAAGCACTCTGGGATGCAGCCTATTTGGCCCTGGGGATTTATCGGCATTTAATCCATTCAATTTACCTAACACTACTTCCCGACTAACCCGGATTTCACTCACCTCCATCTCATTTGACCCCCGGTCCCCTACTATTTCCGGCAAATTATTTATTTCTTCCATAGTGAAGACAGAACCAAAGTAGTTATTCAATTGGTCTGCCATGTCCTTGTTCCCCATGATCAATTCCCCCTGTTTCTGACTGCAAGGGACCCACATTTGTTTTAACTAAATTTTTTCTCTTCACATATCTGTAAAAGCTTTTGCAGTCCATTTTTATGTTCCCTGCCAGTTTTTTTTAATAATCTATTTTCGCTTTACTAATTAAGCCCTTTGTCCTCCTCTGCTGGACTGAATTTCTCCCAGTCCTCTGCTAGGCTGCCTTTTCTGGCTAATTTGTACGCTTCATCTTTTGTTTTGATACTATCCCTGATTTCCCTTGTTATCCACGGATGCACTACCTTCCCTGATTTATTATTTTGCCAAACTTGGATGAACAATTGTTGTAGTTCATCCATGCGGTCTTTAAATGCCTTCCATTGCATATCCACCGTCAACCCTTTAAGAATCAATTGCCAGTCTATCTTGGCCAATTCACGTCTCATACCCTCAGTTACCTGTTTTTAAGTTCAGAACCCTTGTTTCTGAATTAACTATGTCACTCTCCATCCTAATGAAAAACTCAACCATATTATGGTCACTCTTGTCCAAGGGGCCACGCACAACAAGACTGTTAACTAACCCTTCCTCATTACTCAATACCTAGTCTACAGTAGCCTGCTCTCTCGTTGCTTCCGCAACATGTTGATTTAAAAAACTATCACGCATACATTCCAAGAAATCCTCTTCCTCAGCACCCCTGCCAATTTGATTCACCCAATCTATATGTAAATTGAAGTCACCCATTATAACTGTTTTACCTTTGTTGCACGCATTTTAATTTCCTGTTTGATGCCATCCCTAACTCCACTACTACTGTTAGGTGGCCTGTACACAACTGCCACTAGCGTTTGCTGCCCCTTAGTGTTTCGCAACTCTACCCATATCGAATCCACATCCTCCAAGCTAATGTCCTTCCTTTCTATTGTGTTAATCTCCTCTCTAACCAGCAACGCTACCCCACCTCCTTTTCCTTTCTGTCTATCCCTCCTGAATATTGAATATCCCTGGATGTTCAGCTCCCAGCTTCGGTCACCCTGGAGCCATGTATCTATGATCCCAACTATATCATATTCATTAATAAATATCTGCACATTCAACTCATCCACCTTATTGCGAATGCTCCTTGCTTTGAGAAACAAAGTCTTCAGGCTTGTTTTTACAACACTCTTACCCCTTATACAATTATGTTGAAAAGTGGCCCTTTTTGATTTTTGCCCTGGATTTGTCTGCCTGCCACTTTTACTTTTCACCTTGCTGCCTATTGCTTCTACCCTCATTTTACACCCCTCTGTCTCTCTGCTCATGCTCCCATCCCCCTGCCACATTAGTTTAAATCCTCCCCGACAGCACTAGCAATGTCCAAAGGAAGTGACACCAATGCCAGGCCGAACCTTCGACTGTATAGATTTTATAGAGTTACCACGGGCACATTGTTATAAGTATTGCTTAGTAATTGTAGAATTGTTTAGCCAATGGATTGAAGCTTTGCCAACTGTAAATGCGACAGCTGAGACTACGGTGATTTTCAAATCAATCATACCTCGTTTTGGGCTGCCTACCGTTATTATTTCCAATAACATTCCCAACTCGATCGCAAAGATTAATGAAGAATTATGTCAGCATTTTAACATTAAACAGCAATTCCACACACGGGCCGCCAGATTGGTCAAATGGAGCCCTGAAATCTAAATTGGCTAAATTAATGGAGGAAACAGAGCTCAGTTGGGTTTAGGTCCTTCCCTTGGTCCTCTTTGAAATGAGGATGATCCCACACGGAGCGACTAAACTAACACCGGCCGAAGTAATGTACGGTGACCGCAACATACCCCCTGGGGTGCGACTAAGAGAGTGGAAGTTAGTATTGACCTACATGCAGCCCTCAGCGATGAATTAATTACATATGCACAGCAATTAACCCCATGCCTTGTCAGTTCTGCACTCCCAGGTACGAGAGGGACAGAAGCCACCACCAGTTGAACCAGGGATGAGTCCATACTACCAGGAGACTATGTACTGATAAGAAACTGGGATCGAAAGAAATTGGGACCGCACTGGAATGAACGGTACCAGGTGTTATGAGCAAACCCAACCGCAAACTTGGAGATGTTACATTTATTTCCTTCGTCTAAATCATTAATATATGTTATGAATAACTGGGGTCCAAGCGCTGAGACTGGCGGCACCCCATTAGTCACTGCCTGCCATTCTGAAAAGGACCCGTTAATTCCTACTCTTTGCTTCTTGTCTGCCAACCAGTTCTCTGTACATGTAAATACCTTTCCCCCAATATTATGTGCTTTAATTTTGCAAACTAATCTTTTGTGTGGGACCTTGTCAAAGGATTTTTGAAAGTCCAGATACACCACATCCACTGGCTCTCCCTTATCCATTCTACTTGTTACATCCTCAAAAATTCCAGAAGATTAGTCAAGCATGATTTCCCCTTCATAAATACATTGCTGACTGACCAATTCTGTCACTGTTTTCCAAATGCGCTGCTAAAACATCTTTAACAATTGACTCAAGCAACTTCCCCACTACCGATGTCAGGCTAACTGGTCTATAATTCCTTGTTTTCTCTTTCCCTCCTTTCTTAAGAAGTGGGGTTACATTAGCTACCCTCCAGTTCACAGGAACTAATCCAGAGTTTACAGAACATTGGAAAATGATCACCAATACATCCACGATTTCTAGGGCCACCTCCTTGAGTACTCTGGGATGGAGACCATCAGGCCCTCGGGATTTATCGGCCATCAGTCCCAACTGTTTATCTAACACCATTTTCTGACTAATGTAGATTCCCTTCAGATCCTCCGTTTACAAGATCCTGTCTAAGGCCATCGCCAACTGGGTGAAGTCTCCTCTGGGAACAGTCCGTAAATCACAGAGTCCTCTGTTAGTTAGTTAAGTTGGTCTTTATGTGGGGGGGGGAAATTTTATTTCTTAGTCCCCTACCTGGTCGGAGAGGCAGCATCCCTCCAAGCTGCTTCTTCGCCCCGTCCTCGCGGCCTACCATCGAGAGTGGAGCGGCGATTCCTGTCGAGACCGGCCGGGACTACGGCTTCGGCGGCGGGGCAGCGTTGGGATACCAACACGGAGCGGGCGATACCATACCGGGTCGCCATGCCGTAAGCTCCGGAGCGCTTTGGCCGCCGACTCCCAACATCGCGAAGCTGTGGCTGCGGGCGTCTGGCCGCGAGCGGCGCTGGATTTGGAGCGCCGCGGAGCCTGGGATCGAGTTGCCGGGGTTGGAGCTCTAACCGGCGCGGCCTGAGGGCTACAAGTGCCCCGGTCTCCGGGGAGGAGGCAGCCGCTCCAGACTTTCCAAGCCGCTTGAGGACTGTTTCACCCAACGCCGGATGTTCCAACTTCACGGCAAGAGGGCCCTGAAAATCATCGGACTGGCTGCAAGGCCAAAAATGGGCCCGACCTCGGGTGTTTCAGAGGAAGAGGACTTAACTTTCTGGTGCCTTTCCCCACAGTGGAAATTATTGATTCTGCTGTGGGGGGACATTTGTGTTGAACTCTATAATGTAATGTATTGTCTATTTTACTTTTTCTTTTATGTAAAGCACCGTGAATTGCTGTTTGCACGAATGGTGCTATATAAATAAATTTACCTTACCTTACCTTACCTCTGTGACAGAGCTGTTCAGACTAAATCGTGACAGGGACCCTTGCAAACCTCTCCAGACTAGTTTTGCAAATCCTGCCAGGAAAATCTCAAACAGCCTGACGCTGCTGAGAGATACCATTGCCTACATGCAGGACAGACAGGTGGATGCCTACCTTGTCAGCTAGGACAAGGAAAAGGCCTTCTAAAATATATTGCACGCGTACATGGGGGACGTACTCTTCAAAATGGTGCTAATGGGAGGGAATCGGAAATTGGATCCAATTGCACTACACTGATATCTGTAGTGCAGTCCAAATCAATGGGTGGGAATCAGACAGCTTCCCCATCAGGTCTGGAGTCAGGCAAGGTTGCCCTCTTCCCCCTGTCTTGTTCGACTGTTGTATTGAACCTTTTGCTCAGTCCTTCAGGAAGGATGCGAGTATAAGTGGAGTGACATTGCCAGGCAGTGGGGGCACTCAGGTCAAAACCTCCCTGTACATAGACAATGTCGCCGTCTTCTGCTCGGATCCAGGGTCGATCCACAGATTGATCAGCATCTGCGACCAGTTTGAGTCGGCCACGGGAGCCAGGGTGAACCGCAGGAAGAGCGAGGCCATGCTCTTTGGCAACTGGCCCGACCGATCTTCCGTCCCCTTCACAATCAAGCCTGACTTCTTGAAGGTGCTGGGGATCTGGTTCGGGGGGGTGCAGGCTTGTGACAAGAATTGGCTGGAGCGGATTGCCAAGGTGGGGAAGAAACTGGAGCTGTGGAAGCAGCGCTCCCTCTCTATAACTCAAAATATGTTGGTCATTAGGTGTGAGGTACTCTTGGGGCTGCGGTACTTGGCGAAAGTGTGGCCTGTCCCTCCCTCCTACGCCACAGGGATTACCCGGCCCGTCTTCCAGTTCATCTGGGAGTCGAGGATAGACTGGGTGTGACGGGCCACAATGCACAAGTCAGCAGACAACGGGGGTAAAAGCGTGCCCAACGTCGCCCTCACTCTGATGGCCATCTTTGTGTGTGGCCGCATCAGGCAGATCGTAGAGCCAAGGCACGTGGGCACCAAGTGTCACTACCTGCTGATGTTCTACCTGTCCCCGGTGTTGCGAAGGATGGGCCTGGCGCAGATGCCACGCAATGTGCCAGTCAGCTGGACATTGCCGCCCCATCTGTCGTGTGTAGAAAGGTTCTTCCAGACCAACACCTTTGACCACATGTCCATCGGTCAATGGTCAGCAGGGAACGTCCTGCAGGCACTGCAGGAAATGACTCGATGGATCCTGTGGCGTGGTTTCCAGAGCAGATTGCCCAGCTTGTCTGGCAAAATGCCTCATCACCAGAACTCACCAACAAGCACCAAGACCTGGTTTGGCTGGTGGTGATGGGGAGCCCTCCTAGTCAGATCCTTCCTGCACTGTTGGAACCTCACTACCAGCGCTCGCTGCCCTCGGGGACGGCTCCTATGGAGAGGAGACGTTGCCCACCTCTTTGCTGAAAGTGGATTTGCAAAGCTAGTCTGGAGAGGTTTGCAAGGGTCCCTGTCACGATTTAGCCTGAACAACTCTGTCACAGAGAACTCTATGATTTACGGACTGTTCACAGGGACACATTCAGAGACTGACATCGAGTGCTGCTGGAAGGTCAGCAACTCAGTGAAAGACGCACTTTGTTCAGCCCGAGCTTTGTTGACCTCCCAGTGGAGCGAGATGTCCGTCCGGGAATGTTGTCGACTGGCCCGCTGCAGACTGCAGGCGTACGTGCTGAGGGACGCAGTGAAGCTCGGGGCAGCCAAAGCCAAGGTTCTGAGGGGGAGGACCGCAGTCTAGGGTCCTTCTATTGCTAGACATGGGGGGCAGGGTGTGGTGGAGAAACCCCTCAAAAATAAGAAATAAGGGAAGGAATTCCACACCAGTGGGCCAGTTTGGCAAAAGAATAAATCAGGGAAGGTAGTGCATCCATGAATAACAAGGGAAATCAGGGATAGTATCAAAACAAAAGATGAAGCATACAAATTAGCCAGAAAAAGCAGTCTACCAGAGAACTGGGTGAAATTCAGTCCAGCAGAGGAAGACAAAGGGCTTAACTAGGAAAGGGAAAATAGATTATGAAAGAAAACTGGCAGGGAACATAAAAACTGCCTGCAAAAGTTTTTATAGATATGTGAAGAGAAAAAAATTAGTTAAAACAAATGTAGGTCCCTTGCAGTCAGAAACAGGTGAATTGATCATGGGGACAAGGACATGGCAGAACAATTGAATAATTATTTTGGTTCTGTCTTCACTAAGGAAGAAATAAATAATCTGCCGGAAATAGCAGGGGACCGGGGGTCAAATGAGATGGAGGAACTGAGTGAAATCCAGGTTAGCCGGGAAGTGGTGTTAGGTAAATTGAATCGATTAAAGGCCGATAAATCCCCAGGGCCAGATAGGCTGCATCCCAGAGTACTTAAGGAAGTAGCCCCAGAAATATTGGATGCATTAGTGATAATTTTTCAAAATCTTTAGATTCTGGAGTAGTTCCTGAGACATGGAGGGTAGCTAATGCAACCCCACTTTTTAAAAAGGGAGGGAGAGAGAAAACGGGGAATTACAGACCAGTTAGTGGGGAAACTGCTAGAGTCAGTTATTAAAGATGGGATAGCAGCACATTTGGAAAGTGGTGAAATCATTGGACAAAGTCAGCATGGATTTATGAAAGGTAAATCATGTCTGACGAATCTTAGAGAATTTTACAAGGATGTAACTAGTATAGTGGATAAGGGAGAACCAGTGGATGTGTTATACTACGTCCAGGATAAGGGGTCACAGCTTAAGGATAAGGGGGAAATCCTTTAAAACCGAGACGAGAAGAACTTTTTTCACACAGAGAGTGGTGAATCTCTGGAACTCCCTGCCACAGAGGGTAGTCGAGGCCAGTTCATTGGCTATATTTAAGAGGGAGTTAGATGTGGCCCTGGTGGCTAAGGGGATCAGAGGGTATGGAGAGAAGGCAGGTACGGGATACTGAGTTGGATGATCAGCCATGATCATATTGAATGACGGTGCAGGCTCGAAGGGCCGAATGGCCTACTCCTGCACCTAATTTCTATGTTTCTATGTTATATCTGGACTTTCATAGAAACATAGAAAATAGGTGCAGGAGTAGGCCATTCGGCCCTTCGAGCCTGCACCGCCAACTCAGTATCCTGTAACTGCCTTCTCTCCATACCCCCTGATCCCTTTAGCCACAAGGGCCACATCTAACTCTCTCTTAAATATAGCCAATGAACTGGCCTCAACGACCTTCTGTGGCAGAGAATTCCAGAGATTCACCACTCTGTGTGAAAAATGTTTTTCTCATCACGGTCCTAAAAGAGTTCCCCCTTATCCTTAAACTGTGACCCCTTGTTCTGATCTTCCCCAACATCGGGAACAATCTTTCTGCATCTAGCCTGTCCAACTCCTTAAGAATTTTGTAAGTTTCTATAGGATCCCCTCTCAATCTTCTAAATTCTAGCGAGTACAAGCCGAGTCTATCCAGTCTTTCTTCGTATGAAAGTCCTGACATCCCAGGAATCAGTCTGGTGAACCTTCTCCGTACTCCCTCTATGGCAAGAATGTCTTTCCTCAGATTAGGAGACCAAAACTGTACGCAATACTCCAGGTGTGGTCAGGGGTGGAAAACCCGGGGGGGGGGGGGGGGGGGGGGGCAGAGGGGACACGTCTCCCCCATGTTTTGAGAGGTGGGCGACATCCCCGCCAGGTAAACCTGCCTGGGCTTGCGGGAAATATGGCCAGCGTGTAGAAGCAGCGCTAGTATCCCATCAGTCCAGACAGGGCTGTTAGTTAACCCGGTGAGACAGGCAATTGAGCTGCATTTAGCGCTGGATTGAGCCTCCGAAGCTGGCGTGTGTGTGAGTGTGCGCATGCGCGCCCGGCCGCCAAAAAATTGTGTCCCCGTCCCCTCCATGTTTTGATAGTGAGTTCCGTTCTTGGGTGTGGTCTCACCAAGACCCTGTACAACAGCAGTAGAACCTCCCTGCTCCTATACTCATCCTTTTGCTATGAATGCTAACATACCATTCGCTTTCTTCACTGCCTTCTGCACCAGCATGCTTACTTTCATGACACCCAGGTCTCGTTGCATCTCCCCTTTTCCTAATCGGCCACCATTCAGATAATAGTCTACTTTCCTGTTTTTGCCACCAAAGTGGATACAATCCCGGAATGATCCCGGATTAAAATGTCCAAAGGGAGTGACACCAATGCCAGGCCGACCCTTCAACTGTATACAGATAGATTTTATAGAGTTACCACGGGCACATTATTATGTATTGCTTAGTAATTGTAGATTTGTTTATCTGATGGATTGAAGCTTTGCCAACTGTAAATGCGACAGCTGAGACTACGGTGACACTTATTTTTAAATAAATCATACCTCGTTTTGGGCTGCCTACCGTTATTATTTACGATAACGGTCCCCACTTTATCACAAAGATTAATGAAGAATTATGTCAGCATTTTAACATTAAACAGCAATTCCACACACAGGCCGCCGAGTGGTCAAATGGAGCCCTGAAGTTTAAATTGGCTAAATTAATGGAGGAAACAGGGCTGTTGGGTTTAGGTCCTTCCCTTGGCCCTCTTTGAAATGAGCGTGATCCCACACGGAGCGACTAAACTAACACCGGCCGAAATAATGTACGGCCGGCCACTACGTACCCCCTGGGGTGCGACTAAGAAATTGGAAGTTAATTTGACCTACATGCAGCCCTCAGCAATGAATTAATTACATATGCACAGCAATTAACCCCATGCCTTGTCAGTTCTGCACTCCCAGGTATGAGAGGCACAGAAGCCACTACCAGTTGAACACAGGGATGAGTCCATACTAGCAGGAGACTATGTACTGATAAGGAACTGGGATTGGAAGAAATTGGGACCACACTGGAATGGACTGTACCAGGTGCTACTAGCAACAACAACCACAAACTTGGAGCACTGAGCCTGGCGGCACCCCATTAGTCCCTGCATGCCGTTCTGAAAAGGACCCGTTAATTCCTACTCTTTGCTTCTTGTCTGCCAACCAGTTCTCTGTCCATGTAAATACCTTTCCCCCAATATTATGTGCTTTAATTTTGCACACTAATCTCTTGTGTGGGACCTTGTCAAAGGATTTTTGAAAGTCCAGATACACCACATCCACTGGCTCTCCCTTATCCATTCTACTTGTTACATCCTCAAAAATTTCCAGAAGATTAGTCAAGCATGATTTCCCCTTCATAAATACATTGCTGACTTTGACCAATTCTGTCACTGTTTTCCAAATGCGCTGCTATAACATCTTCAACAATTGACTCAAGCATCTTCCCCACTACCGATGTCAGGCTAACTGGTCTATAATTCCTTGTTTTCTCTCTCCCTCCTTTCTTAAAAGTGGGGTAACATTAGCTACCCTCCAGTTCACAGGAACTGATCCAGAGTTTACAGAACATTGGAAAATGATCACCAATACATCCACGATTTCTAGGGCCACCTCCTTGAGTACTCTGGGATGCAGACCATCAGGCCCTGGGGATTTATCGGCCATCAGTCCCAACTGTTTATCTAACACCATTTTCTAACTAATGTGGATTCTCTTCAGATCCTCCTTCAGTTCCTCCCTTCCACTAGATCCTCAGTCCCTAGTATATCTGGGAGATTGAAGGTACATGGGAGATTGTTTGTATCTTCTTTGTAGAGGAGGATGGGGGTTTAAGAGTTAATGTGTACGTGACAGATTGCAAGTTGCGCATGGTGAGCCTGCTTTACTTACTTGGAATGAATAACATGTGGTTTTGCAGAACTGCAAAGGTGTTGTGACTAAAAATGGAAGAGGGCCGACACCAAGTAGTACTGCAGAGAAAAACAAGTCTGTTCTTGACAATAAGAACCGGTGCAAGGAATGTGCTGACTGTGTGATTAATGGTGTGATTAGCTGGACCCGTGAATAATCATGTATAAATATACTGCCTGTGGCCAGAATAATTGAATGAGATCGCGAGGGGTAACGAGTATGTAACCATATTTGTCTCTGTGGGACTGGGTGGGCTTGGACCGGCTGGAAATGTACAATGATATGCTTCTAGCCAGCAGCATGTCAGACTCTATGAGAAAGGGCAGCATCACCCTAATCTACAAGCAAAAGGGGGAGATAAATGACATAAGGAATTGGAGACCATCACATTGTTGAATATTGATTACAAGATCCTGTCTAAGGCCATCGGCAAACGGGTCATGTCTGCTCTGGGACAGGTGATCCACCCGGACCAAACCTGTGCTGTGACTGCCAAGAAAATCTCAAACAGACTGGCACTGCTGAGAGATACCATTGCCTACAGGCATGACAGACGGGTGGATGCCTGCCTAGTCAGCTAGGACAAGGAGAAGGTCTTCTACAGGATATCACACATGTACATGGGGGACGTGCTCTCCAAAATGGGCTTTGGGGAGGGAATCAGAAATTGGATCCAGCTGCACTACACCGATATCTGTAGTGCAGTCCAAATCAATGGGTGGGAATCAGACAGCTTCCCCGTCAGGTCTGGAGTCTGGCAGGGTTGCCCTCTCTCCCCTGTCTTGTTCGTCTGTTGTATTGATCCTTTTGCTCAGTCCTTCAGGAAGAATGTGAGTATAGGAGGAGTGACATTGCCAGGCAGTGGGGGCACTCAGGCCAAAACCTCCCTGTACATAGACAATGTTGCCGTCTTCTGCTCGGATCCATGGTCGGTCCGCTGATTGATTAGCTTCTGCGACCAGTTTGAGTCGGCCACAAGAGCCAGGGTGCACCGCAGGAAGAGCGAGGCCATGCTCTTTGGCAACTGGCCCGACCGATCTTCCGTCCCCTTCACCATCAAGATTTCGGGGCGCTGTGACTCCTCTGCTGCGCAAAATAACGATTTATGGAAATGAGAGGGATTTGCCCCTCTTGGATAAGTTTGTGTACCTGATGCTTTTCTTCCCCTTCTTTTAAAATATATACACTCCCTTACACATGCTGGTAAGGAGGGAATTGGAAGGATGGCAAAATAAATATGGTGGCATCCAAAATTAGCTAGGATGTATAAATAAAAGCCTCGGAATGTGAAATTTGCAGGCGAAACAATCCCGGAAAGACGGTAAAAACATAGAAACATAGATAATAGGTGCAGCAAGGCCATTCGGCCCTTAGAAGCCTGCACCACCATTCAATATGATCATGGCTGATCATCCAACTGAGTGTCCTGTACCTGCCTTCTCTCCATACCCCCTGATCCCTTTAGCCACAAGGGCTACTTCTAACTCCCTCTTAAATCCCCGTATATCGGGAACAATCTTCCTGCATCTAGCCTGTCCAACCCCCTAAGAATTTTGTAAGTTTCTATAAGATCCCCCCACAATCTTCTAAATTCTAGCGAGTACAAGCAGAGTCTATCCAGTCTTTCTTCATATGAAAGTCCTGCCATCCCAGGAATCAGTCGTCAACCTTCTCGGTACTCCCTCTATGGCAAGAATGTCTTTCCTCAGATTAGGAGACCAAAACTACACAAAACTCCAGGTGTGGTCTCACCAAGGCCCTGTACAACTGCAGTAGAACCTCCCTGCTCCTATACTCATCCTTTTGCTATGAATGCTAACATACCATTTGCTTTCTTCACTGCCTGCTGCACCTGCATGCCTACTTTCAATGACTGGTGTACCATGACACCCAGGTCTCGTTGCATCTCCCCTTTTCCGAATCGGCCGCCATTCAGATAATAGTCTACTTTCCTGTTCTTGCCACCAAAGTGGATAACCTCACATTTATCCACATTATACTGCATCTGCCATGCATTTGCCCACTCACCCAGCCTATCCAAGTCACCTTGCAGCCTCCTAGCATCCTCCACACAGCTAACACTGCCTCCCAGCTTCGTGTCATCCACAAACCTGGAGATGTTGCACTTAATTCCCTCGTTCAAATCATTAATATATATTGTAAATAGCTGGGGTCCCAGCACTGAGACTTGCAGTACCCCACTAGTCACTGCCTTCCATTCTGAAAAGGACCCGTTTACTCCTACTCTTTGCTTCCTGTCTGCCAGCCAGTTCTCTATCCACATCAATACTGAACCCCCAATACCGTGTGCTTTAAGTTTGCATACTAATCTCTTATGTGGGACCTTGTCGAAAGCCTTCTGAAAGTCCAGTTATAACACATCCACTGGTTCTCCCTTATCCACTCTACTAGTTACATCCTCGAAGAATTCTATAAGATTCATCAGACATGATTTACCTTTCATAAATCCATGCTGATTTCAACACTTTCCAAATGTGCTGCTATCCCATCTTTAATAACTGACTAGCATTTTCCCCACTACCGATGTTAGATTAACTGGTCTGTAATTCCCCGTTTTCTCTCTGTCTCTCTCCCATTTTAAAAAGTGGGGTTACCCTCCAAACCTCAGGATCTACTCCAGAATTTAAAGAGTTTTGGAAAATTATCACTAATGCATCCACTATTTCTGGGGCTACTTCCTTAAGCTGAGGAAAGACATTCTTGCCATAGAGGGAGTACAGAGAAGGTTCACCAGACTGATTCCTGGGATGTCAGGACTTTCATATGAAGAAAGACTGGATAGACTCTGCTTGTACTCGCTAGAATTTAGAAGATTGAGGGGGGATCTTATAGAAACTTACAAAATTCTTAAGGGGTTGGACAGGCTAGATGCAGGAAGATTATTCCCGATGTTGGGGAAGTCCAGAACAAGGGGTCACAGTTTAAGGAAGTCTTTAGGACCGAGATGAGAAAAACATTTTGTGGTGAATCTGTGGAATTTTCTGCCACAGAAGGTAGTTGAGGCCAGTTCATTGGCTATATTTAAGAGGGAGTTAGATGTGGCCCTTGTGGCTAAAGCGATCAGGGGTATGGAGAAAAGGTAGGTACAGGATACTGAGTTGGATGATCAGCCATGATCATATTGAATGGCGCTGCAGGCTGGAAGGGCCAAATGGCCTACACCTGCACCTATTTTCTATGTTTCTATGTTTCTAAGCACTCGGGGATGCAGCCTATTTGGCCCTGGGGATTTATCGGCATTTAATCCATTCAATTTACCTAACACCACTTCCCGACTAACCCGGATTTCACTCACCTCCATCTCATTTGAACCCCGGTCCCCTGCTTTTTCCGGCAAATTATTTATTTCTTCCATAGTGAAGACAGAACCAAAGTAGTTATTCAATTGGTCTGCCATGTTCTTGTTCCCCATGATCAATTCACCTGTTTCTGACTGCAAGGGACCCACATTTGGTTTAACTAATCTTTTTCTCTTCACATATCTGTAAAAGCTTTTGCAGTCCGTTTTTATGTTCCCTGCCAGTTTTCTTTTATAATCTATTTTCCCTTTCCTAATTAAGCCCTTTGTCCTCCTCTGCTGGACTGAATTTCTCCCAGTCCTCTGCTAGGCTGCTTTTTCTGGCTAATTTATGTGCTTCATCGTTTGTTTTGATACTATCCCTGATTTCCCTTGTTATCCACGGATGCACTACCTTCCCTGATTTATTCTTTTGCCAAACTGGGATGAACAATTGTTGTAGTTCATCCATGCGGTCTTTAAATGCCTTCCATTGCATATCCATCGTCAACCCTTTAAGAATCAATTGCCAGTCTATCTTGGCCAATTCATGTCTCATACCCTCAAAGTTACCTTTCTTTAAGTTCAGAACCCTTGTTTCTGAATTAACTATGTCACTCTCCATCCTAATGAAGAACTCAACCATATATGGTCACTCTTGCCCAAGGGGCCACGCACAACAAGACTGCTAACTAACCCTTCCTCATTACTCAATACCCAGTCTAGAATAGCCTGCTCTGTCGTTGATTCCTCTACATGTTGGTTTCGAAAACTATCCCGCATACATTCCAAGAAATCCTCTTCCTCAGCACCCCTGCCAATTTGATTCACCCATCTATATGTAGATTGAAGTCACCCATTATAACTGTTTTACCTTGGTTGCACGCATTTCTAATTTCCTGTTGGATGCCATCCCCAATTCCACTACTACTGTTAGGTGGCCTGTACACAATTCCCACTAGCGTTTTCTGCCCCTTAGTGTTTCGCAGCTCTACCCATATCGATTCCACATCCTCCAAGCTAATATCCTTCCTTTCTATTGCATTAATCTCCTCTCTAACCAGCAACGCTACCCCACCTCCTTTTCCTTTCTGTCTATTCCTCCTGAATATTGAATATCCCTGGATGTTCAACTCCCAGCCTTGGTCACCCTGGAGCCATGATCCCAACTATGTCATATTCATTAATAACTATCTGCACATTCAACTCATCCACCTTATTATGAATGCTCCTTGCATTGAGACACAAAGCCTTCAGGCTTGTTTTTACAACAATCTTACCCCTTATACAATTATGTTGAAAAGTGGCCCTTTTTGATTTTTGCCCTGGATTTATCTGCCTGCCATTTTTACTTTTCACCTTGCTACCTATTGCTTCTACCCTCATTTTACACCCCTCTGTCTCTCTGCTCATGCTCCCATCCCCCTGACACATTAGTTTAAATCCTCCCCGACAGCACTAGCAATGTCCAAAGGAAGTGACACCAATGCCAGGTCGACCCTTCGACTGTATAGATTTTATAGAGTTACCACGGGCACATTGTTATAAGTATTGCTTAGTAATTGTAGAATTGTTTAGCCAATGGATTGAAGTTTTGCCAACTGTAAATGCAACAGCTGAGACTACGGTGATTTTCAAATAAATCATACCTCGTTTTGGGCTGCCTACCGTTATTATTTCCGATAAAGGTCCCCACTTTATCACAAAGATTAATGAAGAATTATGTCAGCATTTTAACATTAAACAGCAATTCCACACACAGGCCGCCAGATTGGTCAAATGGAGCCCTGAAGTCTAAATTGACTAAATTAATGGAGGAAACAGAGCTCAGTTGGGTTTAGGTCCTTCCCTTGGTCCTCTTTGAAATGAGGATGATCCAACATGGAACGACTAAACTAACACCGGCCGAAATAATGCACGGCCGGCCGCAACGTACCCCCTGGGGTGCGACTAAGAGAGTGGAAGTTAGTTTTGACCTACATGCATGCCCTCAGCGATGAATTAATTACATATGCACAGCAATTAACCCCATGCCTTGTCAGTTCTGCACTCCCAGGTATGAGAGGGACAGAAGCCGCCACCAGTTGAACACAGGGATGAGTCCAAGAAACTGGGATCGGAAGAAATTGGGACCGCGCTGGAATGAACGGTACCAGGTGCTACGAGCAAAGCCAACCGCAAACTTGGAGATGTTACATTTATTTCCTTCGTCCAAATCATTAATATATGTTATGAATAACTGGGGTCCCAGCGCTGAGCCTGGCGGCACCCCATTAGTCACTGCCTGCCATTCTGAAAAGGCCCCTTAATTCCTACTCTTTGCTTGGGGTATGGGGCATAAGAGGGTGGAGGAACGCTCCATGTAATATGGGGGCAAATGGATTAATCTGTAGTGTTATCATGGAATTTATCGGCAGGAAGGATTATGGTTGTACACTTCCACCTGTTTTGAGTAACATCTTATGTGTCCTGATGTGTTACTGAGCTTGTAATACTTAATGCCAATATGAATTGACTTAAACATGTTATATATTAACTTACTTAATTCTAGTGAAGCATTTGCTCAGTAATCCACCAAATTTGCATGTTCGTTTATAAGATAACAACATCACAGTGGTGGCATATACCAAACCACTTGGGCGGAGAACATCGATATTAGGTGACAATTTATTAACAATTGGAAACCGTATGTCATCAAACATGTTTGACCATCAGTAACTCACCTGTCAGGTGAGCTAAATACTGTAAACATACATTTAAACCAAAAATATTTGCTGAAATCACTAAGCAATATGGACACCAGATATCGATTCCTTATATCCAATTAAATCACCACGTACTAACTTACGTCACATGAAACCAATCTCAAGGCAGCGGCAATGGAGACATTCCCGCGTATTGAGGGGTGGGGGGAACCTAATCTCTATGTTTTCCTTTCCTTCTACCTCTTCAATAGGTACTACGGCTTCATCAGTCGGGTACTACGCAAATTACAGTGGACCAAGTCCACAAGCATGGTTCCCAGTGATCCTCGACATGGTCATTAAAAGAATTGCAGAATTGGGAAGACCATTGCTGTGCTTGGATCAGCAGCACTATCAACCTGATGACAGCATTCCGTCGCATATCCTAGGGATCCATCTCTGACAACACAGTCAGCGGCTGCGGTCTGGCCAGGACATCGAGGGGAGTAAAGGGTGCACTATCGGATCCATTGAGTCTGAACAACCGAACAAAAAGATTATTGATTATTGTCGGTAACTTTAACCAAACGTTTGGGAGATGAACCTTGGCCAGTAGGGGGAACATGGAATGTTAAGTCTATTAAACAAGCAGAATGTAATTGGCATGATATGATTGAGTCGCAAAATAAGCAACATTGGTCACAAAAAAACAGGCACCAAAACGATAAAACGCGACCTAGAATGGAGCGTTCCTCCACCCTCTTATGCCCCATACCCCAAGCCCAGGGCAGCCAAGCAGCAGGAGGAGCGGGACACTGACTGGTTCCCATCGCTAAAATGGCTGTGCAAGGAGCAGAGGAGGATTTTGAAACTTGCTTCACAAATGTTCAGTCCTGGATGAAAATGATCCAGGAAAGTTTTCAAGTCACTGACAATGTTGAAGGACCAAAGGAAGCTCCGTAAGCCAGCCTGAAGGAAACTGAGGAAATCTTGGCTGAGGAATCTGAAGGAAGAATGAGGATACAGTTGCTACAGGTAAAGGCAGATTTGCTCCTGAGGACAACAGTGATGACAAGAGTCATGAGTTCCACAGGGCATTGAACCAGATTGAAATAGCGTGTGAAGATACACAGACGAGCATGGTGCATTGTCATAGTCGCATTGAATGGGTGTTGCTGCACTGGATTAAATACTTGAAGGTACAAGGTACAAAGGACATTTATTTGTCACGTACACCAATTGGTGTAGTGAAATTTGACTTGCCATGCAGCACACAGATAAAGATAAGACACAACATTAAAGAATTTAACAATAAAAATAAAAACATCCCCCCACAATGGTTCCCACTGTGAGGGAAGGCACAAAGTCCAGTCCCCATCCCCTTGTCCACCCATGGTCGGGCCTATTGAGGGTCGAAGATGCTGCCCAGAGAAAAGCCGCCTCTCCGAACAGGTAGGGACCAGGAAAAGCAGTTTCCTCCTCCCCTCCTCCTCCCCTCCCCCCCCCCCCCCCCCCCCCCCCCCCCTTGAATAGACCTCCAAACAAAACAATTTTTAATACTAAAAGTAAAAGAAAGAAGTGAAAAGACAGACAGCTGCAGGCTGGGCAGTCATACCCAACTGGACGGCGCCCCCTCTTGGTGAAAGAGGACTGTTTCGCATGGCTGGTAAAGATAAACAGAAGCTGGAGTCTGATCTTGAATCACAACTGACCTTAAAGGACAAGAAGCGTCAGCTAATCCATCACAAAATTCTGCTGGGCAGCATCTTTAATCAGATAGTTTTACTCGAGCGCCTACAGGAATCGAAGTCCTTGTTCACCAAAACCACAGATGAGACTCGCAATAAAGAAGCTCAACAGAAATTAAAATGGAATCACGAGGAACTTGAGATGAAAGCCAAGCAAATGGTGACGAATTTGTAAGGAAATGTGCAGCAGCATCAGGTTTATCTGGACAACTGGGAGAAATTCCAAAACTGGCTGCAGTTAATGGCAGAAAATTGCAACCGTTGCATGACCCACAGGAGCAGCAAGCATCACCTGGATGGATCACTCCGGGAACTGTGGGATTTGTGCAACATTGTCAGCAGCAAGAAACGAGAGCTGGACAATCTGCAGAACCAAACTGAAGCTGTGATATGGAACACATCCCCCAAAGGAGCAGAGAACTTTCAGAGGCCTGGAGAAACTGAGAACGGACTGGGAGAAGCTGAAACTAAAGTGTCGACTGGCGGAAGGCCCATTGCAGCTGGCGTGGCAGTCCTTGCTGGAGTAATGCCAAATCCCACACTGTTTTCGCTGAGCCCCTGCACCCGGATAGCCAATACCTATTGGACTTTGCCGAAGAGGGGCGACAATATACCTGGATACGACTACCCTAGGGATACATCCATTCGCCCACAATCTTTCCCCAGATTCTGAGTGGCCAGCTGACAACTCTCCGATTGCCCCATGGCTCCGCGGTGATACAATATGTTGACGATCTCCTCCTGGCCAGCATCAGCCCCAGACAGAACCATGAGGACACGAAGGTACTGTTAAAGGGGCTCCACTGCTGGGGGTACGTACTACCCAAAGGGAAAGTTATCCAGGGGCAGTCACCAGTTAAATCCCTGGGCAAACTGCTCAGTGCAAATGAAAGAGCCTTGACACCCACGCGGATTGACCCCATCATTGCCCATGTGACCCCCTTCACTCCTAAACTGATGCGAGCGTTTCTGGACCTTGTGAACTTTTGTCGCTAATGAATTCCCAACGTCACACTTTACACCAAACTACTCTCTCCCTTGGCCTCCGCCAACGTGCCACGCCAGTTCACCCTTTCTGCAGAACAGGTCGCCGCATTCTGTGCACTTAAACAGGCCCTTGCCACTGCACCGGCGGTGCCGACAACCACACACGAGGACTTGCCGGACGCCCCCCTCCCGGAGGCCGATGCCACATGGTTCGTGGATAGCTCATCTCTTTTCTCGGACAATCCGGATATGCCATCGTCCAAGATACGACCTCATGTACATGGGGGACGTGCTCTCCAAAATCGGGTTTGGGCAGGGAATCAGAAATTTGATCCAACTGCTCTACACCAATATCTGTAGTGCAGTCCAAATCAATGGGTGGGAATCAGACAGCTTCCTCATCAGTTCTGGGTCTGGCAGGGTTACCCTCCCTCCTTTGTCTTGTTTGTCTGTTGTATTGAACCTTTTGCTGAGTCCAACACCAACTAGCAACACCAACCACCGTGAAGGTTGAAGACCACCCACGTTGGATACATCTGACAGACTGCGAGTGAATCGGTCCACCAACAACAGCACAGTGAACTCGCAGCTGAAAGCAAAACAGGCTTCCTTATCTGATTAGAATGTTAGGTTTGTGCCCATATCTCTACGCATGTTAAAGAAGATATCCCTGACAGACAGGACGCAGCATGTGAGGCTGGAAAAGCACATCTCGGACCCGCAGACCCTCAGCATAGCAGCACCGCAAGGCTGCGTACTCTCTCTTCTCCTTTATTCTCTCTATACCAACAACTGCACCTCCACAGACACCTCTGTCAAGGTTCTCAAATTTGTGGATGACACAACCCTGATTGGACTAATCCAGGATGGGGCGGAATCTGCCTACAGACACAAAGTGTCACAGCTGGCGTCCTGGTGCCTTCATAACAACCTGTACCTCAATGCTCGTAAGACAGTGGAATTGATTGTAGTCTTTAGGTGAGCTCCCCCTCCCCTCCCCCCACTCACCATCAACAACACCACAGTCACATCTGTGGAGTCTTTTAAGTTCCTTGGGACCATGATCTCCAAGGACCTGAAATGGGGGGCCACCATCGACTCCACAGTAAAAAAGGCCCAACATAGGATGTACTTCCTGCGGCAGCTGAGGAAACACAATCTACCACAGGCAATGATGGTCCAATTCTACACGGCCATCATAGAGTCTGTCCTCACCTTTTCCATCATGGTCTGGTTTGGCTCAGCCACCAAGCATGACATCTGGAGGCTGCAGCGAATCGTTCGTTCAACTGAGAAGGTTGTTGGCTGCAACCTTGCCTCCATTGATGAACTGTACACTGCAAGGGCCAGGAAGCGAGTGGGTAAGATCATCTCTGACCCCTCTTACCTAGACCACAAACTCTTTGAAGCACTTCCCTCTGGAAGGCGACTCTGGACTGTCAAAGCCGCCACAGCCAGACATAAAAACAGCGTTTTTCCATGAGTAGTTGCTCTACTCAATAACTAAAAGTCTGTAGCCTCCTTTTGTTCTGGTATTTTATTGCCGACAAACGCTCATCATACGTTAACCTACTCATTCCTGAGATCATTCTTGCAAACCTCCTCTGGACCCTCTCCAGAGGCAGCACATCCTTCCTCAGATATCGTGCACAAAACTGCTCACAATATTTATAGATTTTTCGATGGCATTAGAACAGTGCAATGACAAACTGTCATGGGTGTAAAGATAATAAAGTAAGGGGCTAAGGATACAGCATTGAGGTCAGCTGTGTTGATATTCAGTGACAAGGAGGTGTTGTTATCAATCCACACTAATTGAGAACTGCCGATAAGAATGTCAAGGATCCAATCGTAAATGGCGGTAGGGAGGTCCACGCCTTAAAGCTTGGTGATGAGTTTGGAGGGGATGATGGTGTTGAATGCCGCGCTGTAATCAGTGAACAGCAGCCTGATGTATGTGTTCCTGTTATCCAGATGTTCCAGTCTAGATTTATATAGGACCAATCTCTGATCTGCTATCTTGTTTAACAAGTCCTTATTAAAGGTCCTAGGGAACATTGAATGAAGCCCTTATCTCTCATTATGAATGGGATCTTAATGATCATCAGTATGTACAAGGTTCATCATTGAAAGTTAGTGACTAGTTCTCTCTTCATTCCAACCTCTGCCCCGTGGAGTCTCATCATTCCAACCTTTGCCCCATCATCAAGAAGGGGTGGCACGGTGGCACAGCGATCGAGTTGCTGCCTTTGAGCGGCAGAGACCCGGGTTTGATCCTGACTATGGGTGCTTGTCTGTGCAGAGTTTGTACTTTCATAATGGCCGCTTGTCTGTACAGAGTTTGTACATTCTCCCCGTGACCTGCATGGATCACCGGTTTCCTCCCACACTCCAAAGACATATGGGTTTGTAGGTTAATTGGCTTGGTATAATTGTAAATTGTCACTAGCGTTTGTAGGATAGTGTTAATGTGCTGGGATCGCTGGTCGGCGCATACTTGGTGGGCTGAAGGGCCTGTCTCTATGCTGTATCTCTAAACTAAACTAAACAAAACTAAACCCAGGCACTTTATTTCCATTTTATTCACACAAAATTATTAACAACTCCCTTCAGTATCTACCAGTCATCTTCATATTTCGATAAATTACATGGGCCAATTAATCTACCATCCTGAACATCCTAGGGTAGAAATTTTGAAGTCTAGAAGGCATGGCCTTAATCTGAAAAGGTCAAAGTTTAAAAGAGATGTGCGAGGCAAGATTTTTACACAGAAGGTGGTGGGTGCCTGGAACGCAATGCCAGGGGTGGTGGTGGAGGGAGATACAAAATGAACTATCGCAGAGAACTGATAGGTCAATAAGAAGCTAGTTATGCTGGTGAGAAATCTAGGACTCGAGTCAATCTTTTCAGGCTGGTGAAGATGTATACATGGAGAGTATGATAGAAAGTTAGACCACAAGCCACTCTCGAAATAGCTTCTGTTGACCAGGAAGAAACATTTTCCGCCATCTCTTGACATAGAAACATATAAAATAGGTGCAGGTGTAGGCCATTCGGCCCTTCGAGCCTGCACCGCAGCATATTCAATATGATCATGGCTGATCATCCAACTCAGTATCCTGTACCTGCCTTCTCTCCATACCCCCGATCCCTTTAGCCACAAGGGCCACATCTAACTCCCTCTTAAATATAGCCAATGAACTGGCCTCAACTACCTTCTGTGGCAGCGAATTCCAGAGATTCACCACTCTCTGTGGGGTCAAGGAAAGAGCGTTCACGTCGCGGCCCTGTTTCAACCAATCTTTCCACCACCACGCACAAGACGCACAAGAAGCGCAAGACAGACACCATTGTGCAGATGCCGAGAAGTGTGTTCAGCTCTTGCTGAACAACTTCTAATCTTGTGTGTGGACTCGATAAGAAGAAGACCACTCTCTGTGTAAAACATGTTTTTCTCATCTCGGTCCTAAAAGATTTCCCCTTTATTCTTAAACTGTGACCCCTTGTTTTGGACTTCCCCAACATCGGGAACAATCTTCCTGCATCTAGCCTGTCCAACCCCTTAAGAATTTTGTAAGTTTCTATAAGATCCCCCCTCAATCTTCTAAATTCTAGCGAGTACAAGCCGAGTCTATCCAGTCTTTCTTCATATCAAAGTCCTGACATCCCAGAAATCACTGGTGAACCTTCTCTGTACTCCCTCTATGGCAAGAATGTCCTTCCTCAGATTAGGAGACCAAAACTGTATGCAATACTCCAGGTGTGGTCTCACCAAGACCCTGTACAACTGCAGTGGAACCTCCCTGCTCCTATACTCAAATCATTTTGCTATGAATGCTAACATACAATTGGCTTTCTTCACTGCCTGCTGCACCTGCATGCCTACTTTCAATGACTGGTGTACCATGACACCCAGGTCTCGTTGCATCTCCCCTTTTCCTAATCGGCCACCATTCAGGTAATAGTCTACTTTCCTGTTTTTGCCACCAGTGGATAACCTCACATTTATCCACATTATACTGCATCTGCCATGCATTTGCCCACTCACCCAGACTATCCAAGTCATCTTGCAGCCTCCTAGCATCCTCCTCACAGCTAACACTGCCCCCCAGCTTAGTGTCATCTGCAAACTTGGAGATGTTGCATTCAATTCCCTCGTCCAAATCATTAATATATATTGTAAATAGCTGGGGTCTCAGCACCGAGCCTTGCGGTACCCCACTAGTCACTGCCTGCCATTCTGAAAAAGACGCATTTACTCCTACTCTTTGCTTCCTGTCTGCCAGCCAGTTCTCTATCCACATCAATACTGAACCCCCAATACCATGTGCTTTAAGTTTGTATACTAATCTCTTATGTGGGACCTTGTCGAAAGCCTTCTGAAAGTCCAGATATAACACATCCACTGGTTCTCCCTTATCCACTCTACATGTCACTGTCCTTTAAATGCTCTAATTGTACCAACCTCCACCACTTCTTAAAGCTGTTTTACATACCCACTGTGAGAAAAATGGTGCGGGGTGAGAAAAGACTTGTTTGTGTAAATTGAATTGTGTGTGTGTCTTGTAGGAATTATCTCTGTTTGTATGACTGTGGAAACTAAGTTTCGTTTGAGCCTCACTGAGGTTCAAATGACATGTGATAAATATTCTATTCAATTCAATTCAAAGGAGACATGAAGTGGTTTTCAAAGCTAAGCTGTGCACATTGAAGGATTGTAGATTGAAATATTCATGTTGAGCCCAGGCTTTACTTTCATAACTGTCTCTTTTCTCCCCACCATCAAAGGGATCTAGAGGAGGTGCTGTCTCAAAAACACAGCCAGCATCATCAGGGACCCACACTACCCTAATCACACTCTCATTACATTCCTACCATTGGGAAGAAAGTATGGGCGCCTGAAAACTGTAACCTCCAGGTTCAGAAACAGCTTCTTCCCTACAATCATCATCCTGTTGAACACTACAAACTACAGCTAAACTCCGAACTACGAACTACCTTAATTACACTCAGGACTTGGGGGCGTTTCTTTAGTCTTTGCATTATATTGTTTGTTTGTATATATTGAACTCTTTGTTGTTTATTGTGGAGTCTATTGAGTACTAAGTTTACATATCTGTTGTGCTGCTGCAAATAGAATTTCAATGGTCCAATAGACAATAGGTGCAGAGGAGGCCATTCGGCCCTTCGAGCCAGCACCACCATTCACTGTGACCATGGCTGATCAACCACAATCAGTACCCCATTCCTGCCTTCTCCCCATATCCCTTGACTCCGCTATCTTGAAGAGCCCCATCTAGCTGTCTCTTGAAAGTATCCAGAGAACCGGCCTCCACTGCCCTCTGAGGCAGAGAATTCGACAGACTCACAACTCTCTGTGAGAAAAAGTATTTTCTCGTCTCCGTTCTAAATGGCTTACCCCATTTGGGGAAAGGTGACAATAAAATGAAGGAAGAGATCGGTAAGGGTGTCAGGGGTATGGGGAGGAGAATGTCGCTGAGAGGGAAAGATTGGTCAGCCACGTTTGCATGTCAGAGTATACCTGATGGGCCGAATGGCCTAATTCTGCTCCCATAACTTATGAACCTATTATGAAAACACTCTTGATTCTTGATATGGGAAAAAAACGATTTCAAATGTACTGAATTAATAATATTCAAACATATTCAAATGTCCGCCAAGTCTACGCTTGGGTTGGAGGTGGTGCAAGTAAACCTTTGCCTTACCTGAAAGGACTGTCATGGTCCCTGGATGAAGTCGAGGGAGGAGGTATAAGGTGTTGCATCACCTGCAGTTGCAGGGGAAAGTCCCTGGGGAAAGGGTTGTTTGGGCTGTCTTCAGTTTATCTGAGATCAAAGGTGTGAATGGGTTCCATGGGGCACTGTGCACGTCCACAGACAACTGGGGCAAAAGCGTACCCAACGTCGCCCTCATTCTGATGGCCATGTTTGTGCATGGCTGCATCAGGCTGTGCGTGGTCAAATCTCATGAACGTTGTGTCATTACCTACACAATGTGCCCAGTCAGATGGACATCGCCGCACTGCCTGCCCTTTGTGAAAAGGTTTTTCCAGACCGACATCTTCAATCACATGCCCATGGGCAGTGGTTAGCATGGAATATCCTGCAGACTCAATGGATCCTGTGGGGTAGTTTCCTGACTAGACTGCCCAGTTTGTAAAATGCCTCATTGCCAGACTTCACCAACAAGCACCAAGAGCTCGCTTGGCTGGTGTTGAGAGGACCCCTCCCAGTCGGGCCCTTCTTCTACCATCAGTCTATATTATTCCCGAAGTGCGCTGCCCTCAGGACGGCTGCTATGGAGGACAGACGGTTGCCCACTCTTCGCAGAGTGTGGCTTTGTCAAGAAGGTCTGGAGAAAGACACAAAGATCCTTGTCATGGTTCGCCCTGAGCAGCTTTGTAACAGAGGAGTCTCTGAATTAGCGCCTATTCCCAGGGCCAACCCCAGAGATGGACATCAAGTGCTGCTGAAAGACCATTATTTCAGTGAAAGACGTTTTTTGGTCTGCCAGAAACTTGCTGATCTTCTACCATGAACCACAGCAAGGTGTCTGTTAGGGAATGTTGCTGACTGGCCCATTCCAGACTTCAGGAATACGTGCTGAGGGACGCACTGAAGCTCAGTGCAGCCAACCTGAAGGCTCTGTGGGGAAGGACCACAGCGAGGGTCCTTGCACCGCTGGACATTGAGGGGCTGAATCCGATGGGGACACCCCTCAAACAGGGAATGGATATCACCCCAGGGGTCCACTTGAGTGTCAATGTTGCAATGTGTAAGGGCAAAGGGAGGTGATAACACTACTGGGTATAACATTAGCAATATTGATCCCAGAGACAATGTTTAAAGACTTTTGCATGGTTTGTGTATATATTTTTTATTGCGAATAAAGTTTATTTTTGAATCTAAAACAAACTCTCCTCTCAAAAGGCAGCTATGGCTGGAAGTCAATTGAAAATGCAGAGCCTGGAATTTTAATGTATTGCTAAGCAAGCAATGTTAGGCAAGTTTACTGCTTAGTAAGGGTGTCAAAGGTTATGGGGGGGGGGAAGGCAAGAGTATAAGGTTGAGAGGGGAAAATAGATCAGCAATGATCGTATGGCGAAGCAGACTCATTGGGCTGAGTAGCCTAATTCTGCCCTTCTGTCTTATGGTTTTAGTGGGCGAGAGGCAAGGTGGGTGGATGTACTTGATAGACCAGCCTGGCTGGAAGAATGACCTGACCCAAGCTACCCCTCCGTCTCAGACATCCCCTTGAATAGGTACTCAAAATGCTGGAGTAACTCAGCGGGACAGGTAGCATCTCTGGATGTTTTGGGTCCAGACTCTTCTTCAGACTGCATCAGGGGAGAGGGAGACACACAGGTGTGGAATGGTGAAGTGTGAAAACGAGATATCAAAGGGGAGGGGGTTCAAGGAAAATGTAGAATGGATCATTGTTTGCTACGGGGAGGTGACAAGGAGGCAAATAAAGATAACTTTTTAATCAGAGTGATCGGTGAACTAGGATGGGGAGGGATGGAGAGAGAGGGGAAACAAGGGTTACTTGAAGTTAAAGAGAGTAGGTGAACGCAACAGGACTACAGGAAGGTTGCAGCAGAAGGAAGACCATTCGACCCATCGAGTCTTCAAGGTTCTGTGTGATCCAGCTAACAAACCACCGGCTTCAATAAGCCGCTTGTTGTGAGCCGCTCGTGTGTTTCCTCTTTCTCAGCAGCTCACAAAATCCCGCATGTTTTTTTGTCCCTTTCTGACGCCTTTTATTATTTCAGATTCAGATTTGTCAGATTCCGATTCACATTTATTGTCACATGCACCACATAAGGTACAGTGATATTTCAGTTACCATGCAGCCATACAATTAAAATAACACCACACAATTAAAAGGAATGATAGAACTTAACATAAACATCCACCACAGTGAGCACTGTGATGGAAGGCAATAAAGTTCAGTCAGTCTTCCTCCTTTTGCTCAAGCCCCCCCCCCCCCCACACCCCCACACCACCCCCACATAAACACATAAAACATACCGAGAGGCATTTACACATACATTAGACATACAAAAAAAAATGACTGACAAACTGCTGCCGAGGCTGCCGCGCACGTTTGCCATCTGTTGACGCGCGTTATTCGCTGAGCAAACGTTGCACCTCTTCATAGATTTCTCTGGTTGCCTCCTTGCACTCGTTGAAGATCCTCGCATTCAGCCTTCTCTCCAGAGTCGACACCGACACGTTGACAACTTTCAACTCCGGAAATAGCGTTCCCATGAACGCAATGGAGAAATCTTCGTTGGTAGTTTGTGGATTTCGGGTTGCTTCCACCTCTTCAGCCAGGAAGCGATCGTTCTGGTTCCTGGGCACCGTGCAGCAAGCTGCCGTCCAGACCAGCCCGGGTATTTGAACCCTATTCTTTATAGTCCCATGATTGTAATCGTCAGAGCCTGTGACCAGGTACATGCGACGGCCGGAGTTATGGCATACATTTGTCAATCCCTTCACGACTTTCTCAGTGTAATGATACCATTTCACGTTGGCTGCTTTTTCCTGGGGAACGGCATTAGTGAGGGTGCAGCTGGCTGTTGCACTCTCTTGATGGTTGAAGGAAAACGGGTACAGATGTCCTCGCTGGTAACCTGATCCTTCGTAATCTGAATCCAATGCCTGTTTGTCACTGGTGATTAATTTGATTGTCTGCATATTTTGGTCGTAGGTACAATTTTCAATCTAAAACCAACAGAGATTAGTGTACAGTATTTGAAATATTAATATAATCAGCAAGTGAGATATCTCAATTAACATCAGTTCCTGGATCAACTGTTGTGGATAAAATTGCTCGTGGAGGGAAAATAGGTGGTCAATGAAAGCTGAATGAAAGCTAAAGGTAATCCTTATAAGAATTACATTGATTATTACTTTGTAATTATACTTTGTATATTATTTGATCGACGCGCTGGTGCAGCATATAGAGCTGCTGCCTCACAGCGCCGGAGGCCCCGGTTCGAGTTATAGGGTGGTTGCACGAAAGGTCATTGGGTCATAGGGCTCGATGCACGGAGCCGCTAAATCCAACTGGAAGACATCCGTCACTTCCGGTACATGTTATTAATGCTGGAAACGCGTACTTTCCTACCTGTTAAAAACCGCCAAAATGTTGAATTTGTGCGCTGAAAAAAATTGTGGGAGTCGGGGTAAGTGTGAGAGACATGTACCCAACTTTAGCATTCCAAACGTGAAGCGAAATGAAGGTATAGAGAAGCGAGAACTGAAGGGACTACAGCAGCTAAAGTGCTTGGTAAACATTGAAAATATTGGGAATTATCGCGTTTGCTCACTGCATTTCATCAAGTAAGGCATTATTTGTGTTTTTTCTTGATTCCTTTGGTATCTAAAAATTCTCGGAAGTGATAAATCTGGCTGTAAATTTTTCTTCAGATGCGTTTTCATTTTGTATGTAAAACCCGCGAGAACCATGGGAGATTAAAAAAAATTACAGCCAGATTTATCACTTCTGAAACATTTTAGATGCCAAAGGAATCAAGAAAAAACACAAATAATGCCTTACTGTTGATGAAATGCAGTGAGCAAACGGCAAATGTTCGCCAAGCACTCTGGCTGTTGTTGTCCCTTCAGCTCTCGTTTCTATCTACCGTCATGTCTCCTCACTTTTGGAATTCTGAAGTATGCTAAATGTCTCTCAAGCTTATCCCGATTTCCATAATTATTTACAGCGCAATAATTGACAATTTCAGCGGGTTTTAACGGGCCCGCTACGCTGGAAACAATGGTAAGTGCCTACCTGCAGTTCATTGCGTGTAATCCATTTGGAGTAGCGTAGCAACAGTACGGGTCATGGGTCGTGACCCGACTGCCGTGAAACCTCCCTATACTGCTCATACCGACTCTTTCCGAGTTATACGGTTCATAGTTCAGTCATGGTCAGCCATGAATGAAGGGGGCCTAAAACTGTTCACAGTTCATTGAAACACACGCACGAACATTTATTCACAAGCACCTGTGATCGTATAACTATTTCCCGATTCAAATCTTGCCTCAGATCGTTTGTGGAATCTTGCTCCGGGTGCTTTGACTCATCCAGTATTGATGCCTGTGGCTAATCTTGGTTCAGTCTCTGTGTCCTTTCACACCTGACTTCAGACATCATTGCTGGCACCAGCACCTGACAAAATCAAGGAACGTCGCTGTTTCTATATAGAATCCTGCAGCACTGAACCAGGTCCACATATTGGTGGTTTTGTGACCAGGTGCTGGTCAGGCCAGATTTAGAATATTGTGAGCAGTTTGGGGCCCCATATCTGAGGAAGGATTTGCTGGCATGTGAGAATGATCCCTAGGATGATTAGTTTAACCTTTGAGGGGAGTTTGAAGGCTCAGCAACCTGTACTCACTGGAGTTTAGAAGATGATTTCATTGAAACTTACCAAATGCATAACGCACAAACAAAGAGAATGCCAATGGGCACAGACCTGACCAGTTGCTCTTACCTGAGGCTCAATAAACCATTTGACAGGTCTGCAAGTTTTAGGTTTTGGATTGGAGTTGGTATAACTGTAGGCAGAATAGACTGGGATCCGCAGGTCCGTCCGGTACAGGGTGGCAAAGTGATAGGCGTTCGCATACATCTGGCAGATCTTGACCATGCTGTCCTTGTTTTCCTCATTTTCAAATCCCTGGGGCGCAATCCCGTCCTTGAAGAACCGCTGACATGGCTGGAAATTATTAACCACTTTCCCCTGCACTGTCCCAGGATAGGCGATTGCCAAGAGCAGGAACCAGACGGGACCACTAAACCCCATGGGCAGAATGCACAAAGTGAGCTTCATCACCTGTTTGGTAAATGGGTGATCAGATTCACTCCCACTCCTCTACCTTATTCTCTCAGAGCTAAATTCCACAAGAAGGAATCTTGTGTAAAACTGCTCTCTGGGTTTGTGAAAGAAGTCGATGTTCTGTTCCTCAGTTAGGTTCCTCTACCCCCTTTTATATTGAGAGAAGCGAATTACCAGGAATTCTAATAATATTCTTCTATGACGTGACACTAATTAGTTGGTTCCTCCTGCTTGTTCTTCTGAAGAAAATGCTGATTCGTGCAACTGGGGCTCAGTTTGGAGATCGCTTCAATCCTCCCATCCACATCACTGTCCCACAAAGGACCAAACATTCAGAACATGGAGATGGCGTTTTAGAATTGGGATGAAGTGAAATATCCCAAACCAGAGGATGCTGAATCTTTGGAATTCCCTACCCAACATGGCTGTGGGGGCACAATCACTAAGCATAATCAAGGTAGAGTAGACATTTGATGCGGAGATGTGGAGTTAACGCTGGGATTAGTCATGGTCTTATTGAATGACAAGGCTGCCATGAGGGGCTGAATGATCTCGTCCTGCTATGATTTCTTGGGTTTTCACCAAGTTTCTTTGTGTTCATCGTGAAGAACCTCACTGCATTCCCTAATGCTCCTTTTAACCAGGCCGAGAATAATGGGAGGCAGGGGGCCACCAAGAACAATGAGGGGACCTGGTGGTGGGGGGGAGGGACGGTGGGTATGGGCGGGGGAAGGAGGGGGGATTTGATTACTGTCATGTGTGGCAACAGGGAGTAGATAGGACTGTAGGACTCTGTGAACTTTTGTAACTTTGTCGGTGCCAGACATAGAAACATCGAAACATGGATAATAGGTGCAAGAGTAGGCCATTCGGCCCTTCGAGCCAGTACCGCTATTCAATATGATCAAGGCTGATCATCCTAAATCGGTACCCCATTCTTGCTTTCTCCCCATATCCCTTCATTGCATTAGCTCTGAGCAATATCTAACTCTCTTGAAAACATCAAGTGAATTGGCCTCCACTGCCTTCTGTGGCAGAGAATTCCATATATTCACAAATCTATGGGTGAAAAAGTATGTCCTCATCTCCGCCCTAAATGGCTTACCTTTTATTCTTAAACTGTGACCCCTGGTTCTGGACTCCCCCAACATCAGGAACATGTTTCCTGCCTCTAGCGTGTCCAAACCCTTAACAATTTTATATGTTTCTATAAGATCCCTTCTCATTCTTTTTTTATTTATTTTTATTTTTATTTTATTTTTAGCAGTACAGTAAATTACATTAATACACATCACATATATCTTATTACATTATGTTGTACCACTTCATCTTTTGAGCTTTAAAAAAGATAGAAATAAAAGAAGTAAGGAAAGTAAGCAAGAATTGTGAAGGTGCAGGAAAGTGTTGGGAGAGGAAAGCCCCTTAGGGAAGGAATTAGAGAAGGAAGTAAAGAAAGGAAATAAGACCCTAGAAAGAAAAGAAAAAAAGAAGAAAGGAAAAACAATCGCTCTATTGTAACACAAAACTCCGCAAAAAAGGATATACCAACCGTGTTTTTATTAAAAAATTATTGCACCTTATGCTTGTAATAGTTCCGTAAATGCAGACCACGTCTTTTGGATGTGATCTGCTTTGCCTGCTAGGAGGAGTCTTATCTCTTCCAAGTGTAGTGTTTCAAACATGTTTGAAATCCACATTTTTATTGTTGGTATTGGAGCATTTTTCCAAAATTTGAGTATAAGCTTTTTTACCATTATTAGCCCATAATTAAGTAAGTTCTTTTGAAACATATTTAATTCGGGGTTACCTTCCGATATTCCAAAAATGATCCATTCTGCTTTTGGTAGCAGTTTTGTTTTAAATAATTTTGTGAAGATTTCAAATATTTTGTTCGAGAATTTTTAAATTTTTATACAGAAAACAAAAGAGTGCGCTATGTTAGCTTCTTGTGACTGACATTTATCACAAATGGGTGAGACATTGGGGAAAAGTTTATTTATTTTAGTTTTTGAATAATATAGTCTATGTAATGTTTTATATTGGATTAGAGTATGTCGTACGTTGATCGAGCATTTATGCACATATAGTAAGTGTTTATCCCAGCTCTCTTTTGAAATTTTTATAGCTAGTTTTTGTTCCCAGTCTCTTCTAATACTATCGGTTGTAGGTATTTCTATATTCAAAATAATATTATATAAGTATGATATTAGATTTGCTGATTCAGCCTTTATCTTCATGGCTGCATCCAATAAGTCTGGGGGCATGTTATGATAGTCTTTTGTGTATTTTTTCAGATAATCACGGATTTGAAGATATTTGAAATCCCTTCTCATTCTTCTAATTTCCAGTGAATATAAACCCAGTCGACCCATTCTTTCATCATATGTCAGTCCCGCCATCCTGGGAAATAACCTGGTTAACCTGCACTGCACTCCCTCAATAGCAAGAATGTCCTTCTTCAAATTAGGAGACCAAAACTGCACACATTACTCCAGGTGTAGTCTCACCAGGGCCCTTTACAACAGCAGTAGGACCTCCTTGCTCCTAAGCTCAAATCCTCTTGCAATGAAGGCCAACATGCCTTTTCCTTTCTTCACTGCCTGCTTTACCTGCATGCTTACTTTCAGTGATTGATGTACATAGAAACATATAAAATAGGTGCAGGATGAGGCCATTTGGCCCTTTGAGCCAGCACCGCCATTCATTGTGATCTTGGCTGATCGTCCCCAATCAATAACCGTGCCTGCCTTCTCCCCATATCCGTTGAAGCACACCCAGGTCTCGTTGCACCCCTATTCCTAATCAGACATCATTCAGATAATAATCTACCTTCTTCTTGCCACCAAATTGGATAACCTCACATTTATCCACATTATACTGCATCTACCATGCATCTGCACACTCACCCAACCTATCCAAGTCACCCTGCGGCCTCATAGCATCCTCCCCACAGCTCACACTGCCACCCAGCTTTGTGTCATCCGCAAACTTGGAGATGTTACATTTATTTCCTTCTAAATCGTTAATATGTTATGAATAACTGAGGACTGAGCCTTGCGGCACCCCATTAGTCACTGCCTGCCATTCTGAAAAGGACCCGTTAATTCCTACTCTTTGCTTCTTGTCTGTCAACAAGTTCTCTATCCATGTCAATACCTTTCCCCCAATACTATTCACAGGAACAGATCCAGAGTGTACAGAACATTGGAAAATGATCACCATTGCTTGCACAATTTTTCGGTCGACCTCCTTGAGTACTCCGGGATGCAGACCAACAGGCCATGGGGATTTATCGGCCATCAGTCCCAACTGTTTATCTAACACCATTTTCTGACTGATGTGGATTCCCTTCAGTTCCTCCCTTCCACTAGATCCTGTCCCTAGTATTTCTGGAAGATTGTTTGTGTTTTTCTTGTAGAGGAGGACGGGGGTTTAAGAATTAATGTGTACATAACAGATTGCAAGTTGCACGTGGTGAGCCTGCTTTACTTACTTGGAATTGCTAGCTAATGAATAACATGTGGTTTTGCAGAACTGCAAAGGGTGTTATGACTAAAAAGGGAAGAGGGCCGACACCAAGTAGTACTGCAGAGAAAAACAAGTCTGTTCTCTACAATAACAACCGGTGCAAGGAATGTGCTGACTGTGTGATTAAAGGGCCTGTCCCACTTGCATGCGATTGCGTGCGTTTGGCGCGACCAAACGGAAGCGGAGTACACACGTAGTTCGCGCAAAGTTCACGCAAAGTACGCGCTAAGTTCGCGCTAAGTTTGCACGTGACGTCATTTGCGTCATGTTTACCAATCAGCCGTGCAGGAGGCAGGCCGAGTGAATTTGGGCGTCGCACGGCATTGGGCGGTGACGTCATCACGCAACGCAATGCAGGGGGGTGACGTAATCACGCTACGCCACGCACTAGGCATACACCGTCAAGACGCTGCGTACGCCGTCAGGACGCTGCGTACACCGTCAAGACGCTGCGTACGACTGCAATGCGCCTGCGTGCCGACAGGCCGTTGGCGCGCGAAGGTTTTGGCCAATGCAAGAATTTCAGAGCCCCACGCGATGTCGGGACCAGCCCCGCACAACTCCGCGCTTCTAAATGGGACAGGCCCCGCGTGACCATAAGGTGCCCGTACATCTCAAACGACCACGAGGTCGTGTAATTTGCGAGCCAAGGTCGCGTAAGTGGGACAGGCCCTTTACTGTGTGATTAGCTGGACCCGTGAATATTCATGTATAAATATACAGCCTGTGGCCAGAATAATTGAGTGGGACCACGAGGGGTAACGAGTATGTAACCATATTTATCTCTGTGGGACTGGGTGGGCTTGTACCGGCTGGAAATGTACAATGATATGCTTCTAGCCGGCAGCATGTCAGACTATGAGAAAGGGAACCATCACCCTAATCTACAAGCAAAAGGGGGAGATAAATAATATAAGGAATTGGAGACCATCACATTGTTGAATGTTGATTACAAGATCCTGTCTAAGGCCATCGCCAACTGGGTCAAATCTGCTCTGGGAACAGTCCGTAAATGACAGAGTCCTCTGTGACAAAGCTGTTCAGACCAAATCGTGACAGGGACCCTTGCAAACCTCTCCAGACTAGCTTTGCAAATCCTGCCAGGAAAATCTTAAACAGCCTGGTGCTGATGAGAGATACCATTGCCTACATAAAGGACAGACGGGTGGATGCCTGCCTAGTCAGCTAGGACAAGGAGAAGGCCTTCTACAGGATATCACACACGTACATGGGGGACGTACTCTCCAAAATGGGCATTGGGGTGGGAATCAGAAATTGGATCCATTTGCACTACACAATATCTGTAGTGCAGTCCAAATCAATGGGTGGGAATCAGAAAGCTTTCCCATCAGGTCTGGAGTCTGGCAGGGTTGCCCTCTGTCCCCTGTCGTGTTCGACTGTTGTATTGAACCTTTTGCTGAGACCTTCAGGAAGGACGTGAGCAGATGAGTGACATTGCCAGGCAGTGGGGGCACTCAGGTCAAAATCTCCCTGTACATAGACAATGTCGCTGTGTTCTGCTCGGATCCAGGGTCGGTCCGCAGATTGATTAGCGTCTGTGAACAGTTTGAGTCGGCCACGGGAGCCAGGGTGAACAGCAGGAAGAGCGAGGCCATGCTCTTTGACAACTGGCCCAACCGATCTTCCGTCCCCTTCACCATCAAGCCTGACTTCTTGAAATTGCTGGGGATCTGGTTCGGGGGGCGCAGGCGTGCGACAAGAATTGGCTGGAGCGGATTGCCAAGGTGGGGAAGAAATTGGAGCTGTGGAAACAGCGCTCCCTCAATAGCGCGAAAAACCTTGGTCATCAGGTGTGAGGTACTCTTGGGGCTGCTGTACCTGGCGCAAGTGTGGCCTATCCCTCCCTCCTACGCCATAGGGATCACCAGGGCCGTCTTCCAGTTTATCTGGGGGTCTAGGATGGACCGGGTGTGATGGGCCACAATGTACAAGTCAGCAGACAGCGGGGGTAAAAGCGTGCCCAACGTCGCCCTCACCCTGATGGCCACCTTCGTGTGTGGCTGCATCAGGTGGAGTGGAGAGCCATGTCACTACCTGCTGAGGTTCTACCTGTCCCCGGAGTTGCAAAGGATGGGCCTGGCGCAGATGCCACGCAATGTGCCAGTCAGCTGGGCATTGCTGCACCCTCTGTCATTCATGGAAAGGTTCTTCCGGACCAACACCTTTGACTACGTCCATCGGTTAATGGTCAGTACGGAATATCCTGCAGGCACTGCAGGGAAATGACTCCATGGATCCTGTGGGGTGGTTTCCAAAGCAGATTGCCCAGCTTGTCTGGCAAAAAGCCTCATCACTAGAACTCACCAACAAGCACCAAGACCTGGTTTGGCAGGTGGTGATGGGGAGCTCTCCTACTCAGATCACTTCTGCACCGGCGGAACCTCACTACCAGCTCACGCTGCCCTCGGGGACGGCTGCTATGGAGAGGAGCCGGTTGCCCACCTCTTTGCAGAAAGCGGATTTGCAAAGCCACTCTGGAGAGGTTTGCAAGGGTCCCTGTCACAATTTAGTCTGAACAGCTCTGTCACAGAGGACTCACGGACGGTGATTTACAGACTGTTCCTAGGGACACATTGAGAGACTGACATCGAGTGCTGCTGGAATGTCAGCAAGACGCTCTTTGTTTTGCCCGAGCTTTGTTGACCTCCCAGCAGAGCGAGATGTCCGTCAGGGATTGTTGCCGACTGGCACGCTGCAGACTGCAGGAGTACGTGCTGAGGAACACACTGAAACTCGGTGCAGCCAACGCCAAGGTTCTGAGGGGGAGGACCGCAGTCGAGGGTCCTCCCATTGCTCGACATGGTGGGCAGGGTGTGGTGGAGACGGCCCTCAAAAATAAGGGAAGAGATTCCACACTAGTGGGCCACATGAGTGGCAAGGGTGGGGAATAAATTGGTGTCATTTGTGTAAACAGTATTGAATGTTTGTCTAGCCTCCAACAATGTCTGGAGGACAACAGTGATGACAAGAGGCATGAGTTCCACAAGGCATTGAAACAGATTGGAACAGCATGTGAAGATACACAGACGGACATGGTGCATTGTCATAGTCGCATTGAATGGGTGTTGCTGCACTGGATGAAGTACTTGAAGGCGAGGGAGGACTATTTCGCATGGCTGGTAAAGATAAACAGAAGCTGGAGTCTGATCTTGAATCCCAACTGACCTTAAAGGACAAGAAGCATCAGTTAATCCATCACAAAATTCTGCTGGGCAGCATCTTTAAACATGGTGGTATCCAAATTTTACCAGGAGGCGTTAAAACAAGCCTTGGAATGTGAAATTTGCAGGCGAAACAATCCGATAAAGATGATAAAATGTTCAAAGGGAGTGACACCAATGCCAGGCCGACCCTTCAACTGTATACAGATAGATTTTACTACGTGAAGACCCCGCCAGCACGCATGCGAGGCATAGCGTCTCACGCAGTGCAACAGCGACGGGCGGGGGAAGAGCTCTCCCGCAACAATTTTTAAACGGGTCCTACAGGTAAGTTAAGCTTATTCTGAGGTCGTTATTTCAAACCCTTGCTGTGTTCTCTGTTTTCAACGAACATGGACAAGGGAAGAAAACTAAAGAAGGTCGCGCCCCATACGACTGTGATGGCCCAGGAGGGTTCCAGCAGTGGGGGAAGACCGGCACTCGCTGCGGTCCACAGTTACCGACTCAATCATTGCTCAGCCAAGCCCAACTCCGCAAGCTGCTCAGCTCGAACCACCGCAGCGGGTTGGAGGCAAGGCGAAGCAGAAGTCGGTCCGGCCGATAGACTCGGATGAGTCCGGTCAGGAGGATGCGCTGCCCGAGAGCAGCAAAGGTGACTGTTTATCCCGCATGGAGTGGTTGATGGAGCAGATGCTCCGGGAGATGGAGCAAGCTCGCCATGGGAGTGCTCGCACTCCCACAACAGCACCGTATTCGGCGCTGTCCATCGCATCTCCCTCGACAGAGGGGAGCATTGGGGGCCAGGGCTGGGCTGGCCTGGAAGAGGGGCTCGTGGCTGAAGATACCAGCAGTGTGCTGGGGGTGCAGGACCAGGAAGAGCTGCTGGGAGTGGTCAACAGGTTCACGGTATCACCACGAGCGGGACAGCCGTTGCAGTCAAAACTGGCGGCCAGTATAGACTACCTGTCCTTCCACCCACTGGAGGAACTGGTAGTCAATGAGACTATGGACAAATATACACCTCCGGAGAACTGCATCTCGCTAAATGTACTGGCCGTTAACAGCCAAATCTGGGGGTACATTGGGCTGGGCATAAGAACCCAGGAGGTGAAGCTCCAGAAAGTCTTAAAGCTCCTGACGTCAGCAATAATGTCCTATGCTCGTACCATGGAGGTAGGTAGGTCTGGTTCCTTCCAGAACATAAAAGATGTAGGGCCTGTACTAACAGGGGGAAGGATACACTTGTTTTAGGAAGCATGGAGGACTATTACACTTGATAAATATATACTACAAAGTATTCAGGGATATAAAATTGATTTCATCCAAAAAAAGTATGCCACCAGTTCAACATGTACCTCACAGGGAGTTTGTACTCTCACAAGGGGAAAAATGCGAGGGACATGCAGAACTGGTGAGGTTACATGCAAAAGGAGTCATAGAGAAAATGGAACATGACTCTCTGGAATTTGTATTGAATATTTTTACAAAAACCAAGAAAGATGGTGGATGTCGCATCATCATTGACTTAACTACACTGAATACTTTTGTTAGGTATATACATTTCAAAATGGAAACATTTGTTACTGCCAAACAATTAATTTACAAAGGATACTTCATGGCATGCATCGATTTAAAAGATGCATACTATTTAGAACCCATTCATAAGGATCATCGTAGATACCTAAAGTTTAACTGGATGGGGCAACTATGGCAGTATAAAGCATTGCCTAATGGGTTAACATCAGTCCCAAGACTGTTTACCCAGATATTAAAACCAGCCTTGGCAATACTAAGAAAACAAAAACATATTGTCATGGCATATCTTGATGATATTTTGATAGTGGGGAAAACCCTGGAATTAGCTAAATCAGCGGTACAGCTTTTATCCGGAGTTCCGGAAACCGAAAAGCTCCGAAAACCGGCCATTTTTTCCAGGATGTCGTCTGCACACCAAAGCGCGCGTTTGGCGCCAAACTTGACCCGAAACTACCCACGGTCTGGACTACTGTAGCGGCTGCCTCCTCCCCAGAGACCGGGGAGATACTTAAACATCTGTAAATCATTCCTTAAATGTTAGTCAGTAAGTTTGGAGGGTTTTTATGCCATAAGTTTTTAGGTCATGGGGGGTGGGGGGGGTGAAGGGGGAAACTTTAATTCTTAAAGAGCAGCCACAGCGCTCCGGAGCTTACCACACGGCGACCCGGTAAGGCATTGCCCGCTCCCCGCTGGTATCCAGCACTGTGGCCGCCGACTCCCAACATCGCGGAGCTGGGGCTGCGGGCGTCCGGTCGCGGGCGGCGCTGGATTTGGAGCGCCGCGCAGCCAGGGGTAGACTTGCCGGGGCCGGAGCTACAACCGGCGCCGCCCACGGCCGGACGCCCGCAGCCCCAGCTCCGCAATGTTGGGAGTCGGCGGCCACAGCGCTCCGGAGCTTACTGCACACCGACCCGGTAAGGCATTGCCCGCTCCCCGCCTCTCCGACCAGGTAGGGGACTAAGAATTAAAGTTTCCCCCTTCACCCCCCCACCCACCACATAAAATCCCTCCAAACTAACTGACTAACATTTAAGCAATGATTTACAATGATTCCCCGGTCTCCGGGGAGGAGGCAGTCGCTCCAGACTTTTCAAGCCGCCCGCGCTACCTACCTAATCTACGTTAAAAATCTTCCATTCCGAAATCCGAAAAATTCCGAAATTCGAGAAGTGTCTGGTCCCAAGGCTTTCGGATAAAAGGTTGTGCACCTGTATTAGCTACCAAACATCTGTTTGAAACACTGGGGTTTGTCATACACCCAGATAAATCTAAGTTGACACCTTCCACAACTGTGCAAGCGTTAAAACAACATGCAGGTCATCGACCTATGCAATTACCAAAAGGTGCAAGCGTTAAAACAACATGCAGGTCATCGACGAATGCAATTACCAGCTAAAGCAATTTCAGAATTACAATGGTGGAAAGAAAACATTTGGCATATTTCCAGCCCCATCGTTATCAGAAACCCAGCATTCACATTACAAACGGATGCCAGTGCTCAGGGCTGGGGAGCAACTAACATTATATCTAGTACTGGTGGCAGATGGAACATACAAGAATCATCACTACTACAGACACTGGGTATAAGTTATTTAGAAATGTTGGGTGTGTTTTATGGACTAAAAGCTTACTGTTCAGCTATGCACCATTTGCATGTCCGCCTACAAATTGACAACACCACAGTGGTGGCTTATATTAACCACTAGACTAAGTGGGACCCATTGGGTCCCAGCATCACACGGGAGTGCTGGTCACCCAATGCAATATTCCAGCTCTTCACCAATTCCAATATTGCTCGCCATTGGGAAAGGTCTTTCTTTTGCGCTAGTATGGGTGTTGTGGGCCGAAGGTACTGGTTTCCTGATGGCTAGTATAGACATTGTGGGCCGAATGGATTCTTGGGCTGGCAGCTCAGTCACTGAGGCCTAGCAGTACAGTCTCTCGTTCATTTTGTACAAATTCATTTTGTAAACACAAACTTTTTAAAAGGTGAGGCAAACAATTTGGCAGCAGCCACCCAACAACCAAAATTCATTTTGTGAACACAAACTTTTTAAAAGGTGAGGCAAACAATTTGGCTGCAGCCACCCGACAACCAAAATTCATTTTGTGAACACAAACTTTTTAAAACGGCGAGGCAAACATTTGGGCAGCAGCCACCCGACAACCAAAATTCATTTTGTGAATACAAACGTTTTAAAAAGGCGAGTCAAACAATTGGGCAGCAGCCACTTTACAGCTGCATCGAGGGGACTCACCGTGGAGTAGACGTGCGTTCAGTGTTATTCGCAGCTCAGAGAGCCGTGACCCTCTCGCTTCCTGGGTCTGGCAGAGACTGAGTGAGGGACTACACTTCCGGGTTTTATAGTCCCTCCCCCGTCCCGCCAGCGGGGGCAGCAAAGAGAATGGGGAATTTAAAAAAAAACATTAATATCTCTCTGATTTTTCATCGATGGGAAAAATCCTCCGGTCCCGGAAGGCGGAGGGGAGCTCTGAGCGAGGTGGCCAAAAATGACGGCCATAGGTGACGTCATTCTCTCGGAAATCGCAGCATAGTGGTCCAAAAGCGATCAAGATCAGATATGGGTGGAATAAAATCGATATCGTGTGACGATCTGGTCAACACAATCTGGCAAATGTTTCGACAGACATATTTGGCTATCAGCAACTTACCTACCAGGTAAGCTCAACACAGTGGCAGACACCAGGTCACGAAAATTTAATGACAACACCGAATGGATGTTGAACCATAAAGTGTTTGCTGATATTACAAAGCGGTATGGTACACCTGATATCGATCTCTTTGCATCCAGACTGAATCACCAGTTACCAACATATGTCGCTTGGAAACCAGACCCTGAGGCAGCAGCGATGGACGTTTTTCGCTGAATTGGGGAAAAATAATTTCCATGCCTCCCCCCCCCCCCCCCCCCCCCCCCCCCCCCCCCCCCCGCCTCATCAGTCGGGTCCTACGCAAAATACAAATGGACTCAGCTTCAGGTATTTTGGTAGTACCCGACTGGCCTACACAGCCATGGTTCCCTGTGGTCCTCGACATGGTCTCTGAACCACTCATGACCATTTCCAAAAGACCAGATCTATTGGTCCATCCTGTTACGGGCGAAAGTCACCCGTGCCATGACAGGATAAATCTGTTGACTTGCAGAATTTGAAACGGCCTCTGTTGGATCTGGGATTATCGGACAGGACCATGAACATGATCACGGCGGCCTACCGAGAATTGATTAAGAAGCAGTACCTCTCCAGCATTCGGAAGTGCTGCTCGAGGACGGGTAGCATCCAGATCAGCTACAATTACCAACGTCCTGGAATTCCTATCCAGCCTTCACTTCGATGAAGGACTGAGTTACAGCACAATTAACAGTGCTTGGAGTGCTCTGTCAGCATATTTATGGCAGGCACCAGGACAGCAGTGCATAGGATCTCACCATCTGGTTGCCAAACTAATGAGGGGTATCTATAACACCAACCCCCCCAGACCAAGGTACACCCAGATCTGGGACGTCCGTGTCGTCCTGACATTACTAAGGGGTTGGTCACCAGCCAAGTCCCAGTCCCTGGAACAGCTCACTCTAAAAACCGTCATGCTGATGGCCTTGGTCTCAGCTCAAAGGGTCCAGTCGCTATACAAATTAAGACTGGACAATATGGTAACATCAACTGACAAGATAACATTCAGAATCTTGGAGCTGGTCAAACAGAGCAGACCGGGAACTTCGGGACTGACTTTGGAATTCCGGGCATACCCACCTGACCTCCGTTTGTGTGTCATCTCACATCTATTGATTTATCTTAGGACAACAAAAGCCTTAAGAGGAAGCGAAATGGCATTATGGGTTAGCTTCAAACAGCCTCATGGTCGGGTGTCAGTACAGACCATCTCAAGATGGCTCAGCCAGGTTCTGGGGGCTGCTGGGGTGGATACTGACATTTTTAAATCTCACTCCACCAGGGCAACAGCAACATCGGCGGCCAGAAATATGGAGGTACCAATGGACCATATTCTGGCAACAGCAGGATGGGCTATGGAAAGGACTTTCCAAATATTTTATAACAAGCCGATATATAATTTAGCCCGAGGAGTGAGTGAAGCATGGATTGTTCCACGGCTTGAAATCACAGATCTTTAAAATCTTCACGTAGTCACTCACATGACTCCGAAGTAAAATAGTAAGATTAAACGAGAACTTACCAGTTTGAAGTTTGATCTTTATTTTATGAGGAGTTACGATGAGGGATTATTATAAAGGTCAACTGGTGTCCTAGTTCTTCTTATCTTACTATGTTTATTTCAATTACTATTACTGTGATTCCACACCGTTGCTTTTAAGAATGTCGCGCATGCGTGCTGGCGGGGTCTTCACGTAAGCCCTCATCGTAACTTCTCATAAAATAAAGATCAAACTTCAAACTGGTAAGTTCTCGTTTAATCTTACTATTTTATAGTGTTACCACGGGCACATTGTTATGTATTGCTTAGTAATTGTAGATTTGTTTATCTGATGGATTGAAGCTTTGCCAACTGTAAATGCGACCGCTGAGACTACAGTGACACTTATTTAAAAATAAATCATACCTCGCTTTGGGCTGCCTACCGTTATTATTCCCGATAACGGTTTCCACTTTATTTCAAAGATTAATGAAGAATTGTGTCAGCATTTTAACATTAAACAGCAATTCCACACACAGGCCACCGGAGTGGTCAAATGGAGCCCTGAAGTCTAAATTGGCTAAATGTGGTTTTGCAGAACTGCAAAGGGTGTTATGACTAAAAAGGGAAGAGGGCCGACACCAAGTAGTACTGCACAGAAAAACAAGTCTGTTCTCGACAATAACAACTGGTGCAAGGAATGTGCTGACTGTGTGATTAAAGGGCCTGTCCCACTTGCATGCGAAGTACACGCTAAGTACGTGCTAAGTTCGCGCTAAGTTCGTACGTGACTTAATTTGCGTCATGCTTACCAATCAGCTGTGCAGGAAGTGGGCCGACTGAATTTGGGCATCGCACGGCGTCGGGCGGTGACGTCATCACGCAACGCCATGCCGGGGGGTGACGTCATCGTGCAACGCCACGCTCTAGGCGTACGCCGTCAAGACGCTGCGTACACCATCAAGATGCTGCGTACGACGTCAAGATGCTGCGTACAACCGCAATGCGCCTGCGTGCCGACAGGCCATTGGCACGCAAAGATTTTGGCCACTGCAAGAATTTCAGAGCCCCACGCGATGTCGGGACCAGCCCCGCACAACTGCGCACTTCTAAATGGGACAGGCCCCACGTGACCATACGGTGCCCTTGCATCTCAAGCGACCACGAGGTCGTGTAATTTGCGAGGCAAGGTCACGTAAGTGGGACAGGCCCATTATTGTGTGATTAGCTGGACCCGTGAATATTCATGTATAAATATACAGCCTGTGGCCAGAATAATTGAGTGGGACCGCGAGGGGTAACGAGTATGTAACCATATTTGTCTCTGTGGGACTGGGTGGGCTTGTACCGGCTGGAAATGTACAATGATACGCTTCTAGCCGGCAGCATGTCAGACTATGAGAAAGGGCACCATCACCCTAATCTACAAGCAAAAGGGGGAGATAAATAATATAAGGAATTGGAGACCATCACATTGTTGAATGTTGATTACAAGATCCTGTCTAAGGCCATCGCCAACTGGGTCAAGTCTGCTCTGGGAACAGCCCGTAAATGACAGAGTCCTCTGTGACAAAGCTGTTCAGACCAAATCGTGACAGGGACCCTTGCAAACCTCTCCAGACTAGCTTTGCAAATCCTGCCAGGAAAATCTTAAACAGCCTGGTGCTGCTGAGAGATACCATTGCCTACATAAAGGACAGACGGGTGGATGCCTGCTTAGTCAGCTAGGACAAGGAGAAGGCCTTCTACAGGATATCACACACGTACATGGGGGACGTACTCTCCAAAATGGGCATTGGGGTGGGAATCAGAAATTGGATCCATTTGCACTACACAATATCTGTAGTGCAGTCCAAATCAATGGGTGGGAATCAGAAAGCTTTCCCATCAGGTCTGGAGTCTGTCAGGGTTGCCCTCTGTCCCCTGTCTTGTTCGACTGTTGTATTGAACCTTTTGCTGAGACCTTCAGGAAGGATGTGAGCGGAGGAGTGACATTGCCAGGCAGTGGGGGCACTCAGGTCAAAATCTCCCTGTACATAGACAATGTCGTTGTCTTCTGCTCGGATCCAGGGTCGGTCCGCAGATTGATTAGCGTCTGTGAACAGTTTGAGTCGGCCACGGGAGCCAGGGTGAACCGCAGGAAGAGCAAGGCCATGCTCTTTGGCAACTGGCCCGACCGATCTTCCGTCCCCTTCACCATCAAGCCTGACTTCTTGAAGGTGTTGGGGATCTGGTTCGGGGGGCGCAGGCATGCGACAAGAATTAGCTGGAGTGGATTGCCAAGGTGGGGAAGAAACTGGAGCTGTGGAAGCAGCGCTCCCTCAATAGCGCGAAAAACCTGGGTCATCAGGTGTGAGGTACTCTTGGGGCTGCTGTACCTGGCGCAAGTGTGGCCTATCCCTCCCTCCTACGCCATAGGGATCACCCGGGCCATCTTCCAGTTTATCTGGGGGTCTAAGATGGACCGGGTGTGATGGGCCACAATGTACAAGTCAGCAGACAGCGGGGGTAAAAGCGTGCCCAACGTCGCCCTCACCCTGATGGCCACCTTCGTGTGTGGCTGCATCAGGTGGAGTGGAGAGCCATGTCACTACCTGCTGAGGTTCTACCTGTCCCCGGTGTTGCAAAGGATGGGCCTGGCGCAGATGCCACGCAATGTGCCAGTCAGCTGGGCATTGCTGCACCCTCTGTCATTCATGGAAAGGTTCTTCCGGACCAACACCTTTGACTACGTCCATCGGTTAATGGTCAGTACGGAATATCCTGCAGGCACTGCAGGGAAATGACTCCATGGATCCTGTGGGGTGGTTTCCAAAGCAGATTGCCCAGCTTGTCTGGCAAAAAGCCTCATCACTAGAACTCACCAACAAGCACCAAGACCTGGTTTGGCAGGTGGCGATGGGGAGCTCTCCTACTCAGATCACCTCTGCACCGGCGGAACCTCACTACCAGCGCACGCTGCCCTCGGGGACGGCTGCTATGGAGAGGAGCCGGTTGCCCACCTCTTTGCAGAAAGCGGATTTGCAAAGCCACTCTGGAGAGGTTTGCAAGGGTCCCTGTCACAATTTAGTCTGAACAGCTCTGTCACAGAGGACTCACGGACGGTGATTTACGGACTGTTCCTAGGGACACATTGAGAGACTGACATTGAGTGCTGCTGGAATGTCAGCAAGACGCTCTTTGTTTTGCCCGAGCTTTGTTGACCTCCCAGCAGAGCGAGATGTCCGTCAGGGATTGTTGCCGACTGGCACGCTGCAGACTGCAGGAGTACGTGCTGAGGAACACACTGAAACTCGGTTCAGCCAACGCCAAGGTTCTGAGGGGGAGGACCGCAGTCGAGGGTCCTCCCATTGCTCGACATGGTGGGCAGGGTGTGGTGGAGACGGCCCTCAAAAATAAGGGAAGAGATTCCACACTAGTGGGCCACATGAGTGGCAAGGGTGGGGAATAAATTGGTGTCATTTGTGTAAACAGTATTGAATGTTTGTCTAGCCTCCAACAATGTCTGGAGGACAACAGTGATGACAAGAGGCATGAGTTCCACAAGGCATTGAAACAGATTGGAACAGCGTGTGAAGATACACAGACGGACATGGTGCATTGTCATAGTCGCATTGAATGGGTGTTGCTGCACTGGATGAAGTACTTGAAGGCGAGGGAGGACTATTTCGCATGGCTGGTAAAGATAAACAGAAGCTGGAGTCTGATCTTGAATCCCAACTGACCTTAAAGGACAAGAAGCGTCAGTTAATCCATCACAAAATTCTGCTGGGCAGCATCTTTAAACATGGTGGTATCCAAATTTTACCAGGAGGCGTTAAAACAAGCCTTGGAATGTGAAATTTGCAGGCGAAACAATCCGATAAAGATGATAAAATGTTCAAAGGGAGTGACACCAATGCCAGGCCGACCCTTCAACTGTATACAGATAGATTTTACTACGTGAAGACCCCGCCAGCACGCATGCGAGGCATAGCGTCTCACGCAGTGCAACAGCGACGGGCGGGGGAAGAGCTCTCCCGCAACAATTTTTAAACGGGTCCTACAGGTAAGTTAAGCTTATTCTGAGGTCGTTATTTCAAACCCTTGCTGTGTTCTCTGTTTTCAACGAACATGGACAAGGGAAGAAAACTAAAGAAGGTCGCGCCCCATACGACTGTGATGGCCCAGGAGGGTTCCAGCAGTGGGGGAAGACCGGCACTCGCTGCGGTCCACAGTTACCGACTCAATCATTGCTCAGCCAAGTCCAACTCCGCAAGCTGCTCAGCTCAAACCACCGCAGCGGGTTGGAGGCAAGGCGAAGCAGAAGTCGGTCCAGCCGATAGACTGGGATGAGTCCGGTCAGGAGGATGCGCTGCCCGAGAGCAGCAAAGGTGACTGTTTATCCCGCATGGAGTGGTTGATGGAGCAGATGCTCCGGGAGATGGAGCAAGCTCGCCATGGGAGTGCTCGCACTCCCACAACAGCACCGTATTCGGCGCTGTCCATCGCATCTCCCTCGACAGAGGGGAGCATTGGGGGCCAGGGCTGGGCTGGCCTGGAAGAGGGGCTCGTGGCTGAAGATACCAGCAGTGTGCTGGGGGTGCAGGACCAGGAAGAGCTGCTGGGAGTGGTCAACAGGTTCACGGTATCACCATGAGCGGGACAGCCGTTGCAGTCAAAACTGGCGGCCAGTATAGACTACCTGTCCTTCCACCCACTGGAGGAACTGGTAGTCAATGAGACTATGGACAAATATACACCTCCGGAGAACTGCATCTCGCTAAATGTACCGGCCGTTAACAGCCAAATCTGGGGGTACATTGGGCTGGGCATAAGAACCCAGGAGGTGAAGCTCCAGAAAGTCTTAAAGCTCCTGACGTCAGCAATAACGTCCTATGCTCGTTCGGTTGATGGGGTCGAAATGACCGATAACCAGCAGGACACACTGGCTCTACCGTGTAACACACAGTATGAGATAAACTGCCTACGGAAGGACGCCATCAGACCTGCCCTCAATCCCAAATTTGCAGGGTTGTGCAAAACTGCAACTGCACAACCACAAATACTGCTGTTTGGGAAGGACTTGTCGAAACAAGTCAAAGATTTGGACGAAGAGTCGAAAGCCGTTGGGCTTATGAGGGCAGGTCCGGGAACGAGTAAAGCCACACAACCCAGGCAGCAGCACCCCTATGCGTCCACCAGCAGGCGTCAACACCAGGGTGCTGGTGAAAGCATTGGGGCCGCACATCAACCCCGGAGGTCTTTTATAGGCCAGGGCCCAGAGCGGCCCTCATGGAAGATGCGCCAACCCCACACTCCGGCGCCTCGACCAGTGAAGAAACAGAGGCCGAAGAAATTAATACACTACCGGTAACCATGGAGGTAGGTAGGTCTGGTTCCTTCCAGAACATAAAAGATGTAGGGCCTGTACTAACAGGGGGAAGGATACACTTGTTTTAGGAAGCATGGAGGACTATTACACTTGATAAATATATACTACAAAGTATTCAGGGATATAAAATTGATTTCATCCAAAAAAGTATGCCACCAGTTCAACATGTACCTCACAGGGAGTTTGTACTCTCACAAGGGGAAAAATGCGAGGGACATGCAGAACTGGTGAGGTTACATGCAAAAGGAGTCATAGAGAAAATGGAACATGACTCTCTGGAATTTGTATTGAATATTTTTACAAAAACCAAGAAAGATGGTGGATGTCGCATCATCATTGACTTAACTACACTGAATACTTTTGTTAGGTATATACATTTCAAAATGGAAACATTTGTTACTGCCAAACAATTAATTTACAAAGGATACTTCATGGCATGCATCGATTTAAAAGATGCATACTATTTAGAACCCATTCATAAGGATCATCGTAGATACCTAAAGTTTAACTGGATGGGGCAACTATGGCAGTATAAAGCATTGCCTAATGGGTTAACATCAGTCCCAAGACTGTTTACCCAGATATTAAAACCAGCCTTGGCAATACTAAGAAAACAAAAACATATTGTCATGGCATATCTTGATGATATTTTGATAGTGGGGAAAACCCTGGAATTAGCTAAATCAGCGGTACAGCTTTTATCCGGAGTTCCGGAAACCGAAAAGCTCCGAAAACCGGCCATTTTTTCCAGGATGTCGTCTGCACACCAAAGCGCGCGTTTGGCGCCAAACTTGACCCGAAACGACCCACGGTCTGGACTACTGTAGCGGCTGCCTCCTCCCCAGAGACCGGGGAGATACTTAAACATCTGTAAATCATTCCTTAAATGTTAGTCAGTAAGTTTGGAGGGTTTTTATGCCATAAGTTTTTAGGTCATGGGGGGGGGGGGGGTGAAGGGGGAAACTTTAATTCTTAAAGAGCAGCCACAGCGCTCCGGAGCTTACCACACGGCGACCCGGTAAGGCATTGCCCGCTCCCCGCTGGTATCCAGCACTGTGGCCGCCGACTCCCAACATCGCGGAGCTGGGGCTGCGGGCGTCCGGTCGCGGGCGGCGCTGGATTTGGAGCGCCGCGCAGCCAGGGGTAGACTTGCCGGGGCCGGAGCTACAACCGGCGCCGCCCACGGCCGGACGCCCGCAGCCCCAGCTCCGCAATGTTGGGAGTCGGTGGCCACAGCGCTCCGGAGCTTACTGCACACCGACCCGGTAAGGCATTGCCCGCTCCCCGCCTCTCCGACCAGGTAGGGGACTAAGAATTAAAGTTTCCCCCTTCACCCCCCCACCCACCACATAAAATCCCTCCAAACTAACTGACTAACATTTAAGCAATGATTTACAATGATTCCCCGGTCTCCGGGGAGGAGGCAGTCGCTCCAGACTTTTCAAGCCGCCCGCGCTACCTACCTAATCTACGCTAAAAATCTTCCATTCCGAAATCCAAAAAATTCCGAAATTCGAGAAGTGTCTGGTCCCAAGGCTTTCGGATAAAAGGTTGTGCACCTGTATTAGCTACCAAACATCTGTTTGAAACACTGGGGTTTGTCATACACCCAGATAAATCTAAGTTGACACCTTCCACAACTGTGCAAGCGTTAAAACAACATGCAGGTCATCGACCTATGCAATTACCAAAAGGTGCAAGCGTTAAAACAACATGCAGGTCATCGACGAATGCAATTACCAGCTAAAGCAATTTCAGAATTACAATTGGTGGAAAGAAAACATTTGGCATATTTCCAGCCCCATCGTTATCAGAAACCCAGCATTCACATTACAAACGGATGCCAGTGCTCAGGGCTGGGGAGCAACTAACATTATATCTAGTACTGGTGGCAGATGGAACATACAAGAATCATCACTACTACAGACACTGGGTATAAGTTATTTAGAAATGTTGGGTGTGTTTTATGGACTAAAAGCTTACTGTTCAGCTATGCACCATTTGCATGTCCGCCTACAAATTGACAACACCACAGTGGTGGCTTATATTAACCACTAGACTAAGTGGGACCCATTGGGTCCCAGCATCACACGGGAGTGCTGGTCACCCAATGCAATATTCCAGCTCTTCACCAATTCCAATATTGCTCGCCATTGGGAAAGGTCTTTCTTTTGCGCTAGTATGGGTGTTGTGGGCCGAAGGTACTGGTTTCCTGATGGCTAGTATAGACATTGTGGGCCGAATGGATTCTTGGGCTGGCAGCTCAGTCACTGAGGCCTAGCAGTACAGTCTCTCGTTCATTTTGTACAAATTCATTTTGTAAACACAAACTTTTTAAAAGGTGAGGCAAACAATTTGGCAGCAGCCACCCAACAACCAAAATTCATTTTGTGAACACAAACTTTTTAAAAGGTGAGGCAAACAATTTGGCTGCAGCCACCCGACAACCAAAATTCATTTTGTGAACACAAACTTTTTAAAACGGCGAGGCAAACATTTGGGCAGCAGCCACCCGACAACCAAAATTCATTTTGTGAATACAAACGTTTTAAAAAGGCGAGTCAAACAATTGGGCAGCAGCCACTTTACAGCTGCATCGAGGGGACTCACCGTGGAGTAGACGTGCGTTCAGTGTTATTCGCAGCTCAGAGAGCCGTGACCCTCTCGCTTCCTGGGTCTGGCAGAGACTGAGTGAGGGACTACACTTCCGGGTTTTATAGTCCCTCCCCCGTCCCGCCAGCGGGGGCAGCAAAGAGAATGGGGAATTTAAAAAAAAACATTAATATCTCTCTGATTTTTCATCGATGGGAAAAATCCTCCGGTCCCGGAAGGCGGAGGGGAGCTCTGAGCGAGGTGGCCAAAAATGACGGCCATAGGTGACGTCATTCTCTCGGAAATCGCAGCATAGTGGTCCAAAAGCGATCAAGATCAGATATGGGTGGAATAAAATCGATATCGTGTGACGATCTGGTCAACACAATCTGGCAAAGGTTTCGACAGACATATTTGGCTATCAGCAACTTACCTACCAGGTAAGCTCAACACAGTGGCAGACACCAGGTCACGAAAATTTAATGACAACACCGAATGGATGTTGAACCATAAGTTTGCTGATATTACAAAGCGGTATGGTACACCTGATATCGATCTCTTTGCATCCAGACTGAATCACCAGTTACCAACATATGTCGCTTGGGAACCAGACCCTGAGGCAGCAGCGATGGACGTTTTTCGCTGAATTGGGGAAAAATAATTTCCATGCCTCCCCCCCCACCCCCCCCCCCCCCCCCCCCCCCGCCTCATCAGTCGGGTCCTACGCAAAATACAAATGGACTCAGCTTCAGGTATTTTGGTAGTACCCGACTGGCCTACACAGCCATGGTTCCCTGTGGTCCTCGACATGGTCTCTGAACCACTCATGACCATTTCCAAAAGACCAGATCTATTGGTCCATCCTGTTACGGGCGAAAGTCACCCGTGCCATGACAGGATAAATCTGTTGACTTGCAGAATTTGAAACGGCCTCTGTTGGATCTGGGATTATCGGACAGGACCATGAACATGATCACGGCGGCCTACCGAGAATTGATTAAGAAGCAGTACCTCTCCAGCATTCGGAAGTGCTGCTCGAGGACGGGTAGCATCCAGATCAGCTACAATTACCAACGTCCTGGAATTCCTATCCAGCCTTCACTTCGATGAAGGACTGAGTTACAGCACAATTAACAGTGCTAGGAGTGCTCTGTCAGCATATTTATGGCAGGCACCAGGACAGCAGTGCATAGGATCTCACCATCTGGTTGCCAAACTAATGAGGGGTATCTATAACACCAACCCCCCCCAGACCAAGGTACACCCAGATCTGGGACGTCCGTGTCGTCCTGACATTACTAAGGGGTTGGTCACCAGCCAAGTCCCAGTCCCTGGAACAGCTCACTCTAAAAACCGTCATGCTGATGGCCTTGGTCTCAGCTCAAAGGGTCCAGTCGCTATACAAATTAAGACTGGACAATATGGTAACATCAACTGACAAGATAACATTCAGAATCTTGGAGCTGGTCAAACAGAGCAGACCGGGAACTTCGGGACTGACTTTGGAATTCCGGGCATACCCACCTGACCTCCGTTTGTGTGTCATCTCACATCTATTGATTTATCTTAGGACAACAAAAGCCTTAAGAGGAAGCGAAATGGCATTATGGGTTAGCTTCAAACAGCCTCATGGTCGGGTGTCAGTACAGACCATCTCAAGATGGCTCAGCCAGGTTCTGGGGGCTGCTGGGGTGGATACTGACATTTTTAAATCTCACTCCACCAGGGCAACAGCAACATCGGCGGCCAGAAATATGGAGGTACCAATGGACCATATTCTGGCAACAGCAGGATGGGCTATGGAAAGGACTTTCCAAATATTTTATAACAAGCCGATATATAATTTAGCCCGAGGAGTGAGTGAAGCATGGATTGTTCCACGGCTTGAAATCACAGATCTTTAAAATCTTCACGTAGTCACTCACATGACTCCGAAGTAAAATAGTAAGATTAAACGAGAACTTACCAGTTTGAAGTTTGATCTTTATTTTATGAGGAGTTACGATGAGGGATTATTATAAAGGTCAACTGGTGTCCTAGTTCTTCTTATCTTACTATGTTTATTTCAATTACTATTACTGTGATTCCACACCGTTGCTTTTAAGAATGTCGCGCATGCGTGCTGGCGGGGTCTTCACGTAAGCCCTCATCGTAACTTCTCATAAAATAAAGATCAAACTTCAAACTGGTAAGTTCTCGTTTAATCTTACTATTTTATAGTGTTACCACGGGCACATTGTTATGTATTGCTTAGTAATTGTAGATTTGTTTATCTGATGGATTGAAGCTTTGCCAACTGTAAATGCGACCGCTGAGACTACAGTGACACTTATTTAAAAATAAATCATACCTCGCTTTGGGCTGCCTACCGTTATTATTCCCGATAACGGTTTCCACTTTATTTCAAAGATTAATGAAGAATTGTGTCAGCATTTTAACATTAAACAGTAATTCCACACACAGGCCACCGGAGTGGTCAAATGGAGCCCTGAAGTCTAAATTGGCTAAATGTGGTTTTGCAGAACTGCAAAGGTTGTTATGACTAAAAAGGGAAGAGGGCCGACACCAAGTAGTACTGCAGAGAAAAACAAGTCTGTTCTCGACAATAACAACTGGTGCAAGGAATGTGCTGACTGTGTGATTAAAGGGCCTGTCCCACTTGCATGCGAAGTACACGCTAAGTACGTGCTAAGTTCGCGCTAAGTTCGTACGTGACTTCATTTGCGTCATGCTTACCAATCAGCTGTGCAGGAGGTGGGCCGACTGAATTTGGGCGTCGCACGGCGTCGGGCGGTGACGTCATCACGCAACGCCATGCCGGGGGGTGACGTCATCGTGCAACGCCACGCTCTAGGCGTACGCCGTCAAGACGCTGCGTACACCATCAAGATGCTGCGTACGACGTCAAGATGCTGCGTACAACCGCAATGCGCCTGCGTGCCGACAGGCCGTTGGCACGCGAAGGTTTTGGCCACTGCAAGAATTTCAGAGCCCCACGCGATGTCGGGACCAGCCCCGCACAACTGCGCACTTCTAAATGGGACAGGCCCCACGTGACCATACGGTGCCCTTGCATCTCAAGCGACCACGAGGTTGTGTAATTTGCGAGGCAAGGTCGCGTAAGTGGGACAGGCCCATTACTGTGTGATTAGCTGGACCTGTGAATATTCATGTATAAATATACTGCCTGTGGCCAGAATAATTGAGTGGGACCGCGAGGGGTAACGAGTATGTAACCATATTTGTCTCTGTGGGACTGGGTGGGCTTGTACCGGCTGGAAATGTACAATGATATGCTTCTAGCCGGCAGCATGTCAGTATGAGAAAGGGCAACATCACCCTAATCTACAAGCAAAAGGGGGAGATAAATAATATAAGGAATTGGAGACCATCACATTGTTGAATGTTGATTACAAGATCCTGTCTAAGGCCATCGCCAACTGGGTCAAGTCTGCTCTGGGAACAGTCCGTAAATGACAGAGTCCTCTGTGACAAAGCTGTTCAGACCAAATCGTGACAGGGACCCTTGCAAACCTCTCCAGACTAGCTTTGCAAATCCTGCCAGGAAAATCTTAAACAGCCTGGTGCTGCTGAGAGATACCATTGCCTACATAAAGGACAGACGGGTGGATGCCTGCCTAGTCAGCTAGGACAAGGAGAAGGCCTTCTACAGGATATCGCACATGCACATGGGGAACGTACTCTCCAAAATGGGCATTGGGGTGGGAATCAGAAATTGGATCCATTTGCACTACACAATATCTGTAGTGCAGTCCAAATCAATGGGTGGGAATCAGAAAGCTTCCCCAGCAGGTCTGGAGTCTGGCAGGGTTGCCCTCTGTCCCCTGTCTTGTTCGACTGTTGTATTGAACCTTTTGCCGAGTCCTTCAGGAAGGACGTGAGCGGTGGAGTGACATTGCCAGGCAGTGGGGGCACTCAGGTCAAAATCTCCCTGTACATAGACAATGTCGTTGTCTTCTGCTCGGATCCAGGGTCGGTCCGCAGATTGATTAGCGTCTGTGAACAGTTTGAGTCGGCCACGGGAGCCAGGGTGAACAGCAGGAAGAGCGAGGCCATGCTCTTTGGCAACTGGCCCGACCGATCTTCCGTCCCCTTCACCATCAAGCCTGACTTCTTGAAGGTGCTGGGGATCTGGTTCGGGGGGCGCAGGCGTGCGACAAGAATTGGCTGGAGCGGATTGCCAAGGTGGGGAAGAAACTGGAGCTGTGGAAGCAGCGCTCCTTCAATAGCGCGAAAAACCTTGGTCATCAGGTGTGAGGTACTCTTGGGGCTGCTGTACCTGGCGCAAGTGTGGCCTATCCCTCCCTCCTACACCACAGGGATCACCCGGGCCATCTTCCAGTTTATCTGGGGGTCTAGGATGGACCGGGTGTGATGGGCCACAATGTACAAGTCAGCAGACAACGGGGGTAAAAGCGTGCCCAACGTCGCCCTCACCCTGATGGCCACCTTCGTGTGTGGCTGCATCAGGTGGAGTGGAGAGCCATGTCACTACCTGCTGAGGTTCTACCTGTCCCCGGTGTTGCAAAGGATGGGCCTTGCGCAGATGCCACGCAATGTGCCAGTCAGCTGGGCATTGCTGCACCCTCTGTCATTCATGGAAAGGTTCTTCTGGACCAACACCTTTGACTACGTCCATCGGTTAATGGTCAGTACAGAACATCCTGCAGGCACTGCAGGGAAATGACTCCATGGATCCTGTGGGGTGGTTTCCAGAGCAGACTGCCCAGCTTGTCTGGCAAAATGCCTCATCACCAGAACTCACCAACAAGCACCAAGACCTGGTTTGGCTGGCGGTGATGGGGAGCTCTCCTACTCAGATCACTTCTGCACCGGCGGAACCTCACTACCAGCACACGCTGCCCTCGGGGACGGCTGCTATGGAGAGGAGCCGGTTGCCCACCTCTTTGCAGAAAGCGGATTTGCAAAGCCACTCTGGAGAAGTTTGCAAGGGTCCCTGTCACAATTTAGTCTGAACAGCTCTGTCACAGAGGACTCACGGACGGTGATTTACAGACTGTTCCTAGGGACACATTGAGAGACTGACATCGAGTGCTGCTGGAAGGTCAGCAAGATGCGCTTTGTTTTGTCCGAGCTTTGTTGACCTCCCAGCTGAGCGAGATGTCCGTCAGGGAATGTTGCCGACTGGCCCGCTGCAGACTGCAGGAGTACGTGCTGAGGAACACACTGAATATCGGTGCAGCCAACGCCAAGGTTCTGAGGGGAAGGACCGCAGTCGACGGTCCTTCCATTGCTGGACATGTGGGGCAGGGTGTGGTGGAGACGCCCCTCAAAAATAAGGGAAGGGATTCCACACTAGTGGGCCACATGAGTGGCAAGGGTGGGGAATAAATTGGTGTCATTTGTGTTAACAGTATTGAATGTTTGTCTAGCCTCCAACAATGTTGGATTAATTGTTTTGTATTGTTCCTGTATTGTTTATATTTATTACTTGAATAAAGTCTATTTTGAAATTTAAAAAATACTGTGGTTGCTCTCCCACTTCCGCATGCATAATAAAAAGGGATTGTTACATTCTTAAAGTGATTAATGTCGTTTGTTGTCCGATAGCGGATAGAACCTTAACATTGGCGTAGTCGGCAGGATTTCGCTGGGAACCATCTCCGACGACTGAGTAAGTGGCTGCGGTCGCCTCGAGGTAAAAAGTGCACCATCAGATCTATTGAGTCTGAACACCCGAACAAAAAGATTTTCGACTATTGTCGGTAGCTTTATCCAAATGTTTGGGAGACGAACCTTGGCCAGTAGGGGGAACATGGAATGTTGAGACTATTAAACAAACAGAAGGCTAATTGCCATGATATGATTGAGTCACAAAATAAGCAACATTGGTAACAAAAAAACAGGTGCCAAAACGAGAATTCCCCATGGATCCATTACCTGGCATAGCGACCCTGTTCATTGATGAAGAAGAGGAGGAAAGCGACTTAGAATGGAGCGTTCCTCCACCCCCTTATGCCCCATACCCCAAGCCCAGGGCAGCCAAGCAGCAGGAGGACCGGGACGCTGACTGGTTCCCATCGCTAAAATGGCTGTGCAGGGAACAGAGGAGGATTTTGAAACTTTCTTCACAAATGTTCAGTCCTGGTTGAAAATAATCCAGGAACGTTTGCAAGTCACTGACAATGTTGAAGGACCAAAGGAAGCTCCGTACGCCAGGCTGAAGGAGACTGAGGAAATCTTGGCTGAGGAACCTGTAGGAAGAATGAGGATACAGTTGGTACAGGTAAAGGCAGATTTGCTCCTGGAGGACAACAGTGATGACAAGAGGCATGAGTTCCACAGAGCATTGAAACAGATTGGAACAGCATGTGAAGATATACAGACGAACATGGTGCATTGTCATAGTTGCATTGAATGGGTGTTGCTACACTGGATGAAGTACTTGAAGGCGAGGGAGGATTATTTCGCATGGCTGGTAAAGATAAACAGAAGCTGGAGTCTGATCTTGAATCCCAACTGACCTTAAAGGACAAGAAGCGTCAGCGAAATCCATCACAAAATTCTGCTGGGCAGCATCTTTAAACATGGTGGCATCCAAATTTTGCCAGGAGGCATTAAAACAAGCCTTGGAATGTGATATTTGCAGGCGAAACAATCCCAGAAAGATGGTAAAATGTCCAAAGGGAGTGACACCAAAGCCAGGCCGACCCTTCGACTGTATACAGATAGATTTTATAGTTACCAAAGGCACATTGTTATAGGTTTTGCTTAGTAATTGTAGATTTGTTTATCTGATGGATTGAAGCTTTGCCAACTGTAAATGCGACAGCTGAGACTACGGTGACACTTGTTTTAAAATATATCATACCTCGTTTTGGGCGGCCTAACGTTATTATTTCCGATAACGGTCCCCACTTTATCGCAAAGATTAATGAAGAATTGTGTCAGCATTTTAACATTAAACAGCAATTCCACACACAGGCCACCGGAGTGGTCAAATGGAGCCCTGAAGTCTAAATTGGCTAAATGTGGTTTGCAGAACTGCAAAGGGTGTTATGACTAAAAAGTGAAGAGGGCCGACACCAAGTAGTGCTGCAGAGAAAAACAAGTCTGTTCTCGACAATAACAACCGGTGAAAGGAATGTGCTGACTGTGTGATTAAAGGGCCTGTCCCACTTGCATGCGATTGCGTGCATTTGGAAGTGAAGTTCACACGAAGTTCGTGCTAAGTTCGCGCTAATTTCGCACGTGACGTCATTTGCGTCATACTTACCAATCAGCTGTGCAGGAGGCGGGCCGACTGAATTTGGGCGTCGCATGGCTTCGGGCGGTGACGTCATCACGCAATGCCACGCGGTAGGCGTACGCCGTCAAGACGCTGCGTACGCCGTCAAGACGCTGCGTAGGACGTCAAGAAGCTGCGTATGACCGCAATGCGCCTGCATGCCGACAGGCCGTTGGCGCGCGAAGATTTCGGCCACTGCAACAATTTCGGAGCCCCACACGATGTCGAGACCAGCCCCGCACAACTCCGCACTTCTAAGTGGGACAGGCCCCGTGCGACAATCCGGTGCCCGTACGTCTCAAGCGACCACGATGTCGTGTAATTTGCGAGCCAAGGTCGCGTAAGTGGGACAGGCCCTTTACTGTGTGATTCGCTGGACCCGTGAATATTCACGTATAAATATACTGCCTGTGGCCAGAATAATTGAGTGGGACCGCGAGCAGTAACGAGTATGTAACCATATTTGTCTCTGTGGGACTGGGTGGGCTTGGACCGGCTGGAAATTTACAATTATATGCTTCTAGCCGGCAGCATGTCAGACTATGAGAAAGGGCCGCATCACCCTAATCTACAAGCAAAAGGGGGAGATAAATAACATAAGGAATTGGAGACCATCACATTGTTGAATGTTGATTATAAGATCCTGTCTAAGGCCATCGCCAACTGGGTAAAGTCTGCTCTGGGGCGGGTCATCCACCCGGACCAAACCTGTGCTGCGCCCCAGGAAAATCTCAAACAGCCTGGCGCTGCAGAGAGATACCATTGCCTACATAAAGGACAGACGGGTGGATGCCTGCCTAGTCAGCTAGGACAAGGAGAAGGCCTTCTACAGGATATCACACACGTACATGGGGGACGTACTCTCCAAAATGGGCTTTGGGGAGGTAATCAGAAATTGGATCCATTGCAATACACCGATATCTGTAGTGCAGTCCAAATCAATGGGTGGGAATCAGACAGCTTCCCTGTCAGGTCTGGAGTCTGGCAGGGTTGCCCTCTCTCCCCTGTCTTGTTCGTCTGTTGTATTGAACCTTTTGCTCAGTCTTTCAGGAAGGATGCGAGTATAAGTGGAGTGACATTGCCAGGCAGTGGGGGCACTCAGGTCAAAAGCTCCCTGTACATAGACAATGTCGCCGTCTTCTGCTCGGTTCCAGGGTCGGTCCGCAGATTGTTTAGCGTCTGTGAACAGTTTGAGTCGGCCACGGAAGCCAGGGTGAACCGCAGTAAGAGCGAGGCCATGCTCTTTGGCAACTGGTATGACGGATCTTCCATCCCCTTCACCATCAAGCCTGACTTCTTGAAGGTGCTGGGGATCTGGTTCGGGGGGGCGCAGGCTAGCGACAAGAATTGGCTGGTGCGGATAGCCAAGGTGGGGAAGAAACTGGAGCTGTGGAAGCAGCGCTCACTCTCTATAATGCAAAAAACTTTGGTCATCAGGTGTGAGGTACTTTTGGGGCTGCTGTACTTGGTGCAAGTGTGGCCTGTCTCTCCCTCCTACGCCACAGGGATCACCCGGGCCGTCTTCCAGTTCATCTGGGGGTCGAGGATAGACCGGGTGCGATGGGCCACAATGCACAAGACGGCAGACAACGGGGGTAAAAGCATAACCAACGTCGCCCTCACCCTGATGGCCATCTTTGTGTGTGGCTGCATCAGGCAGATCGTAGAGCCAAAGCACGTGGGCATCAAGTGTCTCTACCTGCTGAGTTTCTACCTGTCCCCGGTGTTGCGAACGATGGGTCTGGCGCAGATGCCACGCAATGTGCCAGTGAGCTGGACATTGCCACACCCCCTGTCATTCGTGGATAGGTTCTTCCAGACCAACACCTTTGACCACATGTCCATCGGTCAATGGTCAGCACGGAACGTCCTGCAGGCACTGCAGGAAATGACTCCGTGGATCCAGTGGCGTGGTTCCCAGAGCAGGCTGCCCAGCTTGTCTGGCAAAATGCCTCATCACCAGAACTCACCAACAAGCACCAAGACCTGGCTTGGCTGGCGGTGAGGGGACCCTCCCAGTCAGATCCTTCCTGCACTGTTGGAACCTCACTACCAGCGCTCGCTGCCCTCGGGGACGGGGGCTATGGAGAGGAGACGGTTGCCCACCTCTTTGCAGAAAGTGGATTTGCAAAGCTAGTCTGGAGAGGTTTGCAAGGGTACCTGTCAAGATTTAGTCTGAACAGCTCTGTCACAGAGGACTCTGTGATTTACGGACTGTTCCCAGGGACACATTCAGAGGCTGACATCGAGTGCTGCTGGAAGGTCATCAACTCGGTGAAAGACGCATTTTGTTCTGCCCGAACTTTGTTGACCTCCCAGTGGAGCGAGATGTCCGTCAGGGAATGTTGCCGACTGGCCCGCTGCAGACTGCAGGAGTACGTGCTGAGGAACACACTGAATATTGGTGCAGCCAACGCTAAGGTTCTGAGGGGGAGGACCGCAGTCGACGGTCCTTCCATTGCTGGACATAGGGGGCAGGGTGTGGTGGAGACACCCCTCAAAAATAAGGGAAGGGATTCCACACCAGTGGGCCACATGAGTGGCAAGGGTGGGGAATAAATTGGTGTCATTTGTGTAAACAGTATTGAATGTTTGTCTAGCCTCCGAGAATGTCGGATTATTTTTTTTGTATTGTTCATTTATTGTTTATATTTATTACTTGTATAAAGTCTATTTTGAAATTTAAAAAATACTTGTGTTGCTCTCCCACTTCCGCATGCATAATAAAGAGGGATTGTTACATTCTTAAAGTGACTAATGTCGTTTGTTGTCTGATAGCGGATAGAACTTTAATATTGGCGGAGTCGGCAGGATTTCGCTGGGAGCCATCTCCAACGACCGAGTAAGTGGCTGCGGTCTGGCTGGGACCTCGAGGGGAGTAAAAAGTGCACCATCAGATCCATTGAGTCCATTGAGAACACCTGAACGAAACGATTTTCGACTATTGTCGGTAGCTTTATCCAAATGTTTGGGAGATGAACCTTGGCCAGTAGGGGGAACATGGAATGTTGAGACAATTAAACAAACAGAATGTAATTGGCATGATATGATTGAGTCGCAAAATAAACAACATTGGTAACAAAAAAACAGGCGCCAAAACGAGAATTCCCCACGGATCCCTTACCTGGCATAGCGACCCTGTTCATAGATGAAGAAGAGGAGGAACATGACCTAGAATGGAGCATTCCTCCACACTCTTATGCCCCACACCCCAAGCCCAGGGCAGCCAAGCAGCAAGAGGACCGGGACACCGACTGGTTCCCCTCGCTAAAATGGCTGTGCAAGGAGCAGAGCAGGATTTTGATACTTTCTTCACTAATGTTCAGTCCTGGATGAAAATGATCCAGGAACATTTTCAAGTCACTGACAATGTTGAAGGACCAAAGGAAGCTACGTAAGCCAGCCTGAAGGAGACTGAGGAAATCTTGGCTGAGGAACCTGAAGGAAGAATGTGGATACAGTTGGTACAGGTAAAGGCAGATTTGCTCCTGGAGGACAACAGTGATGACAAGAGGCATGAGTTCCACAGGGCATTGAAACAGATTGAAACAGCATGTGAAGATACACAGACGAATATGGTGCATTGTCATAGTCGCATTGAACGGGTGTTGCTGCACTGGATTAAATACTTGAAGGTGAGGGAGGACTTTTTCGCATAGCTGGTAAAGATAAACAGAAGCTGGAGTCTGATCTTGAATCACAACTGACCTTAAAGGACAAGAAGCTTCAGCTAATCCCACAAAATTCTGCTGGGCAGCATCTTTAATCAGACAGTTTTACTCGAGCGTCTTCTCCAGGAATCGGAGTCCTTGTTCACCAAAACCACAGATGAGATTCTCAATAAAGAATCTCAACAGAAATTAAAATGGGATCACGGGGAACTTGAGATGAAAGCCAAGCAAATGGTGACGAATTTGTAAGGACATGTGCAGCAGCATCAGGTTTATCTGGACAACTGGGAGAAATTCCAAAACTGGCTGCAGTTAATGGCAGAAAATCGCAACCGTTGCATGACCCACAGGAGCAGCAAGCATCACCTGGATGGATCACTCCGGGAACTGTGGGATTTGTGCAACATTCTCAGCAGCAAGAAACGAGAGCTGGACAATCTGCAGAACCAAGCTGAAGCTGTGATACGGAACACATCCCCCAAAGGAGCAGAGAACGTTGTCAGAGGCCTGGAGAAACTGAGCACGGACTGGGAGAAGCTGAAACTAAAGTGTCGACTGGCGGAAGGCCCATTGCAGCTGGCGTGGCAGTCCTTGCTGGAGTACCTGTCCAGGGCTGAGCAGCTGGAGAGAGAGAGGACTGAGTTATTGAACTGATTAAGGACCCTGGATCTCCACATCCCTCCCAAGATACAGACCCTGGAAGAAGAAGAAAGATAAAGAGAAGGAGCAGAAGTGTCTGTGGGAGAAGTAGTTAAATCAGGGGCTGAAAGGGCTAAAACCAATAAACGACTCCAGCCTGAGGGTGTCTGGAACTACCCCATGAGAGCAATGCCAAATCCCACACTGTTTTCGCTGAGCCCCTGCACCCGGATAGCCAATACCTATTGGACTTCGCCTAAGAGGGGCGACAATACACCTGGATACGACTACCCTAGGGATACATCCATTCACCCACAATCTTTCCCCAGACTCTGAGCGGCCAGCAGACAACTCTCCGATTGTGGTGATACAATATGTTGACGATCTGCTCCTGGCCACACTTCCCTCTGGAAGGCGACTCTGGACTGTCAAAGCCACCACAGACAGACATAAAAACATCGTTTTTCCACGAGTAGTAGCTCTACTCAATAACCAAAAGTCTGTAGCCTCCGTTTCTTCTGGTATTTTATTTCATTCACATGTAATGTGACCTACTGAGAGTTGCCTGGTTCATTCTGGAAATTGTAAGAGGTTACAGACCTGTCGAGCAAGCTTTGGAGTAACCCAACCCTGAAGAGAACCCTCATCCCCACAGGTACACAAGACACACTCCGAACAGCCACTGCTGTCGTGCAATATGCTCTATTCCACCGTCTCGTTTCCATAGTTTTAATACTTAAGATGTAGAATACATTTACGAAGTAAAGTAGGGGAGCAAAAAGGGGAGATGTGATATCCCTCTTAAAATATTGCACAGGAGACGGTGGAATAAATCTCGTACAGGTCAACAGTATGCCTGCACAAGCATCCTTTGCTTTGCCCTGTCAGCCCAGGGCATTGCTGATGGCTGTGCGTTATTGTGATGCTTTCATCCTTTGTAAAGTGCAGAATTATTTCTGTGAAGTTACTTGCATGATCTGTAAAGTTCAACTAAATGGCTTCGTCTGTGCCGAGTAACTCAATGACACTGTGATCTATTAGACCTCAAGCATTGAACTAGTTAATATTTCCTCCAACTGAGGTGAGGAAATCTTCAAATTCTTGGTAGTTAATAGTCATCGTGAAACAGGAATTGTTCTTAAATTTGTGGAATAGTGGTGTTGTTGGTGAATTTATAGATGGCTTTAGTACTGTGCTTATCCACACTGTCATGGGTGTAAAAAGAGTAGGGGGGGCTAAGGATACAGCATTGAGGTCACCTGTGTTGATATTCAGTGACAAGGAGGTGTTGTTACCAATCTGCGCTAATTGAGATCTGCCAATAAGAATGTCAAGGGTCCAATTGTCAACAGCGGTAGGGAAATCCATGCCTTAAGCTTGGTGATGAGTTTGGAGGGGATGATAGTGTTGAATGCCGAGCTGTAATCAGTGAACAGCAGCCTGATGTATGTGTTCCTATTTTCAAGATATCCCAGTTTAGTTAATGTAGGTATGTTGCAATGCCTACCTGAAGCGTCGCTGAAAATCTGTCCCAGCCCGTGTGCGCGATTTTGGCGCCGTTTAGAGGGGGGCGGGTTTAACACGCGATTTTTCACTAGGCTGTTCAAATCGAGGATGTTCAGCCTAGTTAATTATTAACGAAAAATCGCTGGAAGATTCCGTAGCTGGAGCTATTATTAGTTTTAAGGGCTTTCTATACTTGTTATAGTAGGTTAAAAATTAACCTCTAAACCCGCGACCGCCGGCAACCGGCCGGATCTCATACAGGGGACAGCAGAAGGTAGGCTGTTTATTTTTACGTTAAAAAGGGCTTCTTAAGATCCCTTTATACAAAGTTTAATGTTGCGAGTAGCTAATTTTGGGCCCATTATATCCCTCAGTATTTTTCTGGACATTTGGGGTACAAATCTACCGCAATGTGAACATTCTAAACCAGCGCGTTCACAGGATCCCACTAGAAAGCTGATTTAAATGGATTTTAATTTACAGCAATTGAACAATAAATTCCTTCCATTTGGCCTATAAATTAATGTAAATGAGACTTAAAAATCATGTTTTATTGTGAATTATTTGTGAATATTATTTGGACACTTAGGCTATTTAAAAATGTTAATCATTTATTAAGAAATGGATAGATGTTTAGATCTAGTAATTGAAGTTTGGAATTAGCTACAATTGGGTAACTAACTAATTATATGCTTTAATTTCAGGTCATCCAAGTAAGATTATTTTATATTTGTTTCAGAATGCTTCAATCTATGATAACTGAAATTTTCATTCAGTTCTCTTAATTTGGAAGAAAGTTATGGGCTTTTGACTGTCCACGATCACAGCTTTTTAGTTATGTCCATAGAAAATCAATAGGGAACTAGAGATGCTAATTTCCGAGGATGAAAATGGCCATAACTTTTTAAATACTTGAGATATTAAAGTGAATTAGGTGTCAAATTAAACTTATTTTTATGCTTTATCTGATGGGGTAAATTGCAGACTTGATTTTTAAAATCTCAAAATGTTGTAACATTGCTAGTTAATGCACTTAGATTCCAAAACTGGGACCAATCTCTGATCAGCTACCATGCATGTCCTTATGAAAGGTCTTGGGTAACATTGAATGGAACCTACCTCCCTGGTAGATGCATAAACGGGATCTTAATGATCACCCAGCCACAAAATGTTCATTATGGAGAGTTGTGACGTAGTCTTCCAGTCATTTCACCCTTTGCCCCATGGAGTCTCACCAACCATCAAGACCCAGGCACAGTATTTCCATTTTATTCGTCCAAAATTATCAACAACTCCCCAGTATCTACCAGTTATCTCCATATTTACATGACATTACACAGGCCAATTAATCTAGCATCCCGAACATCCCAGGGTAGAAATATCAAAGACTAGATTCAACAGTGGCTGAATGGGAGAAGCCAGAGGGTAATGGTGGATGGCTGTTTGTCGGGTTGGAGGCAGGTGACTAGTGGGGTGCCTCAGGGATCTGTGTTGGGTCCTTTGTTGTTTGTCATGTACATCAATGATCTGGATGAAGGTGTGGTAAATTGGATTAGTAAGTATGCAGATGATACCAAGATAGGGGGTGTTGTGGATAATGAAGAGGATTTCCAAAGTCTACAGAGTGATTTAGGCCATTTGGAAGAATGGGCTGAAAGATGGCAGATGGAGTTTAATGCTGATAAATGTGAGGTGCTACACCTTGGCAGGACAAATCAAAATAGGACGTACATGGTAAATGGTAGGGAATTGAAGAATACAGTTGAACAGAGGGATCTGGGAATAACCATGCATAGTTCCTTGAAGGTGGAATCTCATATAGATAGGGTGGTAAAGAAAGCTTTTGGTATGCTAGCCTTTATAAATCAGAGCATTGAGTATAGAAGCTGGGATGTAATGTTAAAATTGTACAAGGCATTGGTGAGACCAAATCTGGAGTATGGTGTACAATTTTGGTCGCCCAATTATAGGAAGGATGTCAACAAAATAGAGAGAGTACAGAGGAGATTTACTAGAATGTTGCCTGGGTTTCAACAACTAAGTTACAGAGATAGGTTGAATAAGTTAGGTCTTTATTCTCTGGAGCGCAGAAGGTTAAGGGGGGACTTGATAGAGGTCTTTAAAATGATGAGAGGGATAGACAGAGTTGATGTGGACAAGCTTTTCCCTTTGAGAATAGGGAAGATTCAAACAAGAGGACATGACTTCAGAATTAAGGGACAGAGGTTTAGGGGTAACATGAGGGGGAACTTCTTTACTCAGAGAGTGGTAGCGGTGTGGAATGAGCTTCCAGTGGAAGTGGTGGAGGCAGGTTCGTTGGTATCATTTAAAAATAAATTGGATAGGCATATGGATGAGAAGGGAATGGAGGGTTATGGTATGAGTGCAGGCAGGTGGGACTAAGGGAAAAAAGTTGTTTGGCACGGACTTGTAGGGCCGAGATGGCCTGTTTCCGTGCTGTAATTGTTATATGGTTATATGGTTATGGTTATAGAGGGCATAGCTTTAAAGGGAAAGGGGCAAAGTTTAAAATAAATGTGTTGGGCAACAGTTTTACACAGAGGGTGGTGGATTCCTGGAACGCGATGTAGGGGTGGGGTGAAGGCCTATATGATAGTGGCATTTATGTGGCTTTCAGATGTGAAGATGGGATATTCAGGGGATGGGGAGAGGGGGAGGGGGGATATTGATTATGTGCAGGCAGATTAGATTAATTTATCTTGGCTTCATGTCTGACACGGCCATTTGGGCCAAAGGACTTGTTTCCGTGCTGTTCTTTTCTATGTTCTATGTTCTATCGTTTGAGAAGTGGGAGGAAACCCACATGGTCACGGAGCGGGCATGCAAACTCCACACAGACAGTACCAGAGCTCAGCATTGACTCAGGGTCACTGCACCTGTGATCCAACGGCTCCACTAATTGTGCCCCTGCAACATCCCAGAGTCTGAAGAAGGGTCTCGTCCCGAAAAGACACCCATTCCTTCTCTACAGAGATGCCGCCTAACCCGATGCGTTACTCCATCATTTTGTGTCTGTCTTCAATTTAATCCAGCATTTGCAGTTCGTTCCTATACACCATCCCAAAGTTTGTCAACCCCAACTCACCATGACATCACCAAACTGAATTGTTGAGAACTTGCATCTTCTAAGAACAGAACACTCTACCATTCTTGATTTGACCTTTGGCCCGAGCTTGATCTGACCTTTGGACTAAGCTGTCAATCCACAGGACTTTGATCCTTCTATTATCAGAAAATCTGCCTCAACACTGTAGAGAGAGTACAGGCCCAGTGCCGACAAAAGCTCATCATACGTTAACCTACTCATTCCTGGGATCATTCTTGTAAACCTCCTCTGGACCTTCTCCAGAACCAGCACTGGAGAAGCGAAGGCTGGTACCAGAACCAGCTGAAGTTGACCTACCCTAACCCAGAAGGTTCAAAACTGGTTTTGAATTAATATTACGCATTGTTCCTCATTCCTCAATAATGACGGAAACATTACTTCTTCTTCTTCTTGCGTTTGAGTCAGCAGAAGTGCGCAGCAGGGTAATGCCATCTTGTTCGACATCCGTAGGTTCCCGCCCTAAAAAGGGCCCATGCAAGAGGAAAAAGTCAGAAAATGGAGAGTCATCAAAATCCAAGACTGAAGCTTAAACATTCCTTTGTTTAAAGCTGCTGCTGTCTCTGTTTGTTGTCGTTCGCCTGACTGAGGTCAGTTGACAGGGCTCACCACGGGGAGGTCAACAACCTGAGTCCCAGGAAACATTACTGACTCATTATGTCATTAGAATAGAGCCATCCAGTACCAAGCACTGATGAGAGAAAATGAATCATAAGGTGCACAGTAAACGTGTGAGGAATGTGATTGATAGAAGAAAAGATAAGGTGCAAGTTGACTTAATTAGGTCATCTCATCCACATGTAACCATGACATACAGATGATATAATTTGTAGATAAGGGGGTAGAACATAGAATAGGACGTAAATTCAATAAACCCAATCCTGGCCAAAATACCTGTTGACTCAGACCATCATAATTGATACCAGACTTAGAAATAATCCATGCCCGGGGACAACATGTTCAAGATCAAGCCTCTGAGCAGGGACCACAAGCTTAGGTTGTAGAATAAGGTGGTCCATTTTTAGATCACAACTAGACCAAGTGGGACCCCTTGGGTCCCGTCCCCTCAACGCGTGATTGTGGGGGGTGGCCTGCGGTGTCACACACACTAACCACCCCCACCCCCCCCCCACACACACACTAACCACTCCCCTTGATATTATATTAATATTATTCATTCCCTCCTTTTACCCCATCCCCACCCTATCCATTCATGCATAGCCCCCAACTCACAGGCGCTTCTAGAGAATGAGAGGGAAGGGGTAGAGAGGGAGGGAAGAGAAAGAGGGGACAGACACTGAGAGAGAGGGGCAGAGACAGAGCGGGGCAGAGATGGAGAGGGGCAGAGAGAGAGGGGTAGAGAGAGAGAGGGGCAGAGAGAGAGAGGGGCAGAGAGAGAGAGAGAGAGAGGGGGGCAGAGAGAGAGGGACAGAGAGAGAGGGGGGGCAGAGAGGGGGAGGAGAGAGAGGGGCAGAGAGAGGGGTGAGAGAGGGAGGGAGGAGGTGAGAGTGGAAGGGGAGGAGAAGAGGAGGGGGTTGAGGAGGGGGAGAGGGGGGAGGAGGGGTGGGGTGAGGAGGGGAGGGGGAGAGAAGTGGTGGGAGAGGGGGGGAAAGTGGGGAGGGGGGGTGAGAGGGGGAGAGGGAGGAGAGAGGGGGAAAGGGGAGAGGGAGGAGAGGGGGTGAGAGAGGAGGGGGAGGAGAAGAGGAGGGGGGTTGAGGGGGGGGGGAGGTGGGAGGGGGTAAGGGGGAGAGAGAGAGAGGGGAAGAGAGGGGGAGAGGGGGTGAGAGATGAGTGGGGAGAGGAGGGGGAAGGAAAAGGAGGGGGAGAGGAGGGGGGATGAGGGAGGTGAGTAGAGGGGGTTAGGAGGGGGGGGAGAAGGGGGGGAGAGGGGGGGAGAGAGAGGGGGGGGGGGAGAGGGGGGGGAGAGGGGGAGAGAGAGAGAGAGAGAGAGAGAGAGAGAGAGAGAGAGAGAGAGAGAGAGAGAGAGAGAGAGAGAGAGAGAGAGAGAGAGAGAGGGGTGAGAGAGGGGTGAGAGAGGGGGGAGGAGACCGGGGGAGAGAGAGGGGGGGGGAGAGAGAGGGGGGAGGGGGAGAATAGGGCGGGAGAGGGGGGAGAGGAGTGAGAGGCCCGGGGGGAGTGGGAGAGAGGGCAGAGGCACAGAGAGATGATGCACGGTGTCACAGGGCAGGGCTGGTTCCCGAATGCAATACACCCTCACTACAGCTCCAGGATCTGCTACGGCCCAGGTCGATTCTGCAGCAGCAACCTCCCCACCATACGCCGATCCGAGGACCCTGAGCGAGGTGGGCACGGCCGTTGACCAAATGACTGCGAGTTCGGCAGCTTCAGTGCAGGGCCTGACTTGCTCGTTCTTTCTGCGTCTTTTGAATAACGGAGGGGAGGAGGGAGAGGTGGGGGGGTGGGAGGGAGAGATGGGGGGAGGGGGGTAGTAACGTCACTCGCAGCGCGAGGAAGATGGCAGCAAGCAGACCCATTGTGACATCATCAGCGAAAGACAGTCATTTTTATTCAAAAGGTTTTGTCCGATTTTTGAACATTTTCAGTAATAACTCGAGAAATAAAGCAGGAAAATTTCAGATAAGGTGTTTTTGGACTCCACGGGAAAAATGTCTACCGGAATATGTAAAAATTTTACAGTTACCGCATCGTTTTTTTCTTGAAGATGTGATCACACACTCACACACATACGCACACACGCACACGCACATGCATACGCACACATAAATACACATCCAAGATCAGAGTTTTATAAGTATAGAGATGTATGGGGATATCATGCAGAGCAGCCAAATTAAATAGCTCCCCCATCAGCATATTCTAGGGGTACTGATGAGGACTGGGCCAAGAGGCTTGAGATTATGTAAAATAATTATTCGCAAGCCTTAGAAGAGCAGGAAGAAGAAGAATGCAAGGACATGTTCCTGTACAAGGAGTCAGTGCAGCCTCCCCAGTACCAGTTCCCCATCAAGTATTTAGACCATTAATAGTCCAAAGCTTAGAATGTTCTCCACCTCAAACTGATGCTGAAGGAAATTTACATTAATTACTGCATTACAAGCATTCTGGCAAAACCGTACTCCCCAGCAAATCCAGTCATTCCTACTGCTGTTATTTCCTGTGACCTTGGTATCACCCCCAAATGAGCATGGAAATCAAAATTAAAAATATAATCAAAGATAATCATAATCAAAGTTAAATCCTGGGTCAATGGCAGTCACAACATCCCAACACACCAGCCCCGCAGCAGGAATGAGGTAATCAACAACCCGGCCAAATTCCTCAGGGAACACCTACCTACCTGAGGCAGGAACACTCCTCCACAAATCACATAGTTAGACATGAGAACTAGTCCACGCCTAATGCTTTGTTCAGCCTCAACCTTTGAAGAACATGTTTAAAACAACATATTTATAAAAAAGACAGAGGCAACATTTAGAGCCCTGTAGATATTATGGAAATGAACATCGAACTCAAGGTACATTAAGAGGGACATCTCATCATTCACAACCCCTTAAATTAAATACGAGAGGTCAGGGCAAACCCCAACAGACCACTCCATCTTCTCACATCACATTTGAAACGGGGAAAGTAAATACAGGCACTATCCAACAAAATGTGAAAAGGGAAATGAGCAATGTTAAGATAATTCAAACACAACACAAATATTTCAGTCGGGAATCAAAGTGCCCAAACCAAAGAATAGGATAAAGAAGGGTCTCAACCCAAATCATCACCCACCTTCTCTCCAAAGATGCTGCCTGTCCCACTGAGTTACTCCAGCATTTTGTGTCTATCTTTTGGATAAAGGTCTGGACAAACCTGACCCTGCTATTTTGATGCAGGTGCAGACATCTCCGTAGTGAATTCTGATATTATTAAAAACATTGAACCTGAGGATCCGACAGGGAAAATTATAATTACAAGGATAACTGGAATAGAGACAAAATGTCCAATTTTCAAATTGCCCATAAAGATATAAGGGATTACGCTGACGATAGAAGTTGCCTTAAAATCACTGGACCAACTTTCCCCAGGTCATGTGAAACTAGCTCTTCTAAATACAGGACCTGATGCCTCCTACTGGAATGTACAATTATTTAACCAAGAAATGATGCGACTGTACTCAGTGAACAACCCATTAATATTGAACTGCAATTAGGTACCATCGGGATTAAACACTGAATGCAATATTTTAATATGTTTTATATAATACTACGATCTTCTACATTGATCAGACCAAGTGGATGGCATGACAATTAAGTCAATAGGGGCATCACAAAATGCACCATCTCACACTTGCTTGGATTAAGTTCCATCTGCCATTTCTCCATTTACATCTTTAACTGATCTGTATCCCACTGTATCCTTTGATATTCCTCACTGTCTGTAACTGCCAAATAATATAAAATTTAGGCTATCCAACTCCATATTCAACTATGGTGTTTAATCTGAACTTTAGCCTCAGATCCTGTTGGATCCACAGGACGTTTGACCCTTCTGTAGACAGGACATTTATCTGCCTCAGTGCTGTTCAAACTTAATGGCCAAGCAGTCATGAGCCAAGACTCCTTGTTCACGTGTCCGAGAGATGAAATCTCACGAATTAAGTTGTTGATCCATCTTTTCTGAGTGTCCACTTGATGTAGATATGCTCATTAAGAGAAACCACCTCTCAGTATTAATCCTGTCAAACCCTTTCAGAATCTTATGTAGTACAATAACATGATTCAATCTCAGGCTGAGCTATCCATATACTTGTTCCGTCTAAGCCTTTGACACTGAGCAATTCCCAGTAAATATTGGATAAGTTAAATTCATCCACAAAGACAATCATGTTGCTTTGGCTTCTTTCGGTAATTGAATTGAATTGAATTAAATTGAATTGAATCCCTTTATTGTCATTCAGACCTTACGGTCTGAACGAAATTTCGTGCCTGCAGTCATACATACAATCATACAATAATAAACAACACTAAACACAAATTAACATCCACCACAGTGAGTCCTCCAAGCACCTCCTCACTGTGGTGGAGGCAAAAATCTTAGGGCTGCAGTCTCTTCCCTCCTCTTCTCCCTCTGCACTGAGGCGATTCCCCACCGGGCGATGGTACAAACAGTCCCGCGGCTCACCGAACCCCGCAAACGGGCCGGTTCAAACACCGCGGCCCGGGGTGGTCGAAGCTGCCGCCCTCCAGTCCAGCGGACGCAGCCGCTGGCCCACGGCTGAACCCAGGACTCAGGTCACCTCCGCCAGAACGCCGTCCCAGCCACCCGATTACCGTTCCAGCCCCGAGTCGGATCGCCCTCACGTGAGTGCTGTTCCTCCCTCGAGCTGGGCCGCTCCGACGGGAGTGCCGTTCCTCCCTCGAGCTGGGCCGCTCCGACGGGAGCGCCATTCCACCCTCGAGCTGGGCCACTCTGACGGGAGCGACATTCCACCCTCGGGATGGGCCGCTCCGACGAGAGCGCCACAGCCCCTCACGAGAGAGTCTCAGCCCCGCGCCAGGCCGCCCTCACGGGAGCGTCACAGCCCCTCACGGGAGCGCCGTTCAGGCCCCGAGCTGGGCCGCCCTCACGGGAGCGAGCCCAGGGTGAGTCCTGACTGGCTGCCTCCGGAGTCTCGAGGTTGCCAGCTCCGCCATTAGGCCTCAGCGCAGACGGAGGCAGAGAAGGGGGATACGACAAAAAAGACGCATTCCCCCGAAGGGAGAGACAGCAAGCCCCGTTTCAACCCCCCCCCCCCCCCCCCCACATAAACACAACCTAAAAACCAAAAACTTAACTAGACAAAACGAAAAAAAACAACACAAAAAAGTAAAGACAAACGGACTGCAGGCGAGCCGCAGCCGTTCACCAGCGCCGCCACTTCCGGAGTAGTGGTATAAAGTGGTATGGAATAGAGTAATAAACTTAGCTACCCGAGGGGTGGATAGTGGCACAGCGGTAGAGTTGCCGCTTACAGGGCAAGAGACCCAGGTGCAATCCTGTCTATAGGTGCTGTCTATACGTAGTTTATACGTTCTCCCCTGTGGGTTTTCCCTGGATGCTCCGGCTTCCTCCCACACTACAAAGACATACAGGTATTTAGGTCAATTGGCTTTGATAAAATTGTAAATTGTCCCTAGTGTGTAGAATAGTGTTAGTTTACGGGGTGATCGTTGGTCAGCGTGGACCTGGTAGTCCGAAGGGCCTGTTCCTGTACAGTATCTCTAAAAGAAGTAAGAGGGGGAAAGGAAAGTGGTGTGAGGGGGTAGAAGCATGTCAATTTAATGTATTAGGATTTTTTGGAAGGCTTTCAATAAAGTCCCATGCAGGAGGCCGGTTGGCAACTTCAGAGCACAGAGAATATGAGGTAATAGATTGACCTGGATTGGAAATTGATTATTGTAACAGAAAGTAAAGCATCGGAATTAACAGGTCATGAAGTTATAGAGAAGTACACCATTGAAAACGGTTCCTCAGCCCCCTGACTCTACGCTGAGCATTAGCCACTCATTTATTTATACAATATATGACACAAAACAGGGTATCTTGTGGAATCTTGAGGAATGGTGGGTGACTCCTATTTTATATGCTCTAATATTTCCTCAGAAAGCAATCCATTTGTTTTACCATAGCCTTGCTCACAGAGTCCAATTTGTCTCATGATCAGTTTTATTGTTCTCAGCCAGGTTTACAACCTCCTATGTTTATCTTTACTCCCAGCCAGCTATGCCTTCTAATCTAAACACACCCTAAACCTAATTCACTGCCCCTCTTAGCATAATCTTTGTTACTTTCACTGTGTTGGCCTCTTTACTCATCATGCTTCTCGCATATTGCAAAAGTCCAATTTTCTTATAATCTTCAGAATTTTCTATATCACCCTAACGCAACCTACAGTAAATGTTGCTCATAATCCAGATGTGGAAAGGAAAACAGCTTGTTTAGTTTGTTTAGATTGTGTGTGAACCACATCAGAGAGACAATTCAGTAAAACATATTTTAAGTGATATATTTGCTGCACTGAGTGGAGAGAATGCCAAGACCCACTGGCATAATTTATCAATTAAGTTTATTTTCACGAGTATCTCAACAACCTGATATCCCATTCCGCTAGGAATTGTTGCATTACATTGTCAGCAAAAATGAAGAGTGTAATCTGAGACATTAGCTCCACTTCACTCGATGTTGAGTGTTTGCAGCACGCTTCTTTCGTTATAATGGAGAAAATGTTGGCATTGTGGAAAACATGGGAAAAGATGAAAGTCAGAAAATGTAGAAATGGATCAGTAAAGTTCGATGGACGATAAAATTAATATTTATTTTTGATTTTTGTACATTCAGCACAATATCTTTGAATTATATGTCAATTCAGTTTCAGTATTAAATCTAGTTAGCATTTTCATTCTGTTTTGTGGTTCGGTATTTGAATAAAGATTAGTTTTAAAATATGTAAATACAGACTTTATCCAGTACCACAACGAAAATCATTGGTTTCTTTCAATTGACAGTTGAGTTAAATAATCCATGAGTCGTCATTTACAAATATATTGTATGCTTTCGAAACCATCCAGTGGAACACGTTGGCCTACATTTTGCATTAGTAGTGATGGTGCAGCCAGTGATATTTGCCATTATTGCATTGTGGACCCGGCACAAACATCTACACATGCATGTGCATTTAGGCATCTGCAGCACCAGTGCAATTATCTCTGGAACCTGCATCTGATTTATCAACACATATAACATATAACTTTAGAAACCAATGACATGGTGAGATCTTCGGAAAAATTTACAAACTTTTTATTAATGTAAACAAACTCTGAAAATGTTAAAGGACTAATAAGTCATAATTCTGCTTAACTAAGTTTTCAGCTTTAAAATATATCTTATGCACATGGACTGCAATACACATACACAAATATTTCAAACATTCAATGGATTATAAAATAATACGATTTTTATATATTTTTTCTACTTTTTCAGTTTGATTATTTGTCGGCATCCAATTTCATCACACATCAATCTTACATTCATTTTTTGAAGATTTATAAAATATTTAAGTGTTAGTCTGCGATTGCACTGTTTATTTAGGAGCTGGGAATGTTTCCATGCCCCTGCTGCTTGATGGTCGCAATCTTCCGGACCTCGGGCAGCAACAGAACTGACAAGTATCACCAGCACTGAAAAAGAGTATGACAGAGACATCCAGGCCTCTGAGCGAAACTTTATTCCACACTAGCAATTGCCACTGACCATAAAATAGGAATTAATGACTCATATTGTACACAGAACACTGAAAACACATGCGCACACACACAAACACACACACACACACATCTGCCTGCACGCACGCATACATACACACGGGCATAATACAGCACAATAAAACTCACCCATACACAACACACTAAACATTTGCACCCACAGTATAAACAACACACGTGCTCACGCATATCTACCAATGAACTGAAATGATATAATCTATAAATAGCCATTATTTGCTTAAAGCACAATAAGACCATAACTTTAAGAACAAGTTATAATCATAATATGATTCTTTTTAATCTGCAATTTGAGAAGGAGAAGGATAAATCGGAAGTGTCAGTGATGCAGTTGAACAAAGGGGACTATGAAGGCATGAGTGGGGAGCTGGCCAAGGTAGACTGGAAAGGGATCCTAGCAGGAATGGCGGTGGAACAGCAATGGCAGGAATTTCTGGGCATAATCCGGAAGACGCAGGATCATTTCATTCCAAAAAGGAAGAAAGATTCTAAGGGGAGTAGGAGGCAACCGTGGCTGACAAGAGAAGTTAGGGTAGAATAAAACTAAAAGAAAAGATGTATAATACAGCAAAGAGCAGCCGGAAACTAGAGGATTGAGAAACTTTCATAAGACAACAGAAGGAAACAAAACGGGCAATACGGGCTAAAAAGATGAAGTACGAAGGGAAGCTGGCCAGGAATATAAAGAAGGACAGTAAAAGCTTCTTTAGATATGTTAAGGGAAAAAGAGTAGCAAAGTCAAATGTGGGTCCCTTGAAGGCAAACACGGGTGAAATTATTATGGGCAACAAGGAAATGGCAGAAGAGTTGAATAGGTACTTCGGATCTATCTTCACAAAGGAAGATACAAACAATCTCCCAGATGTACTGGAGGACAGAGGATCTAAGGGGGTAGAGGAACTGAAATAAATTTTCATTAGGCGAGAAATAGTATTGGGTAGGCTAATGGGACTGAAGGATGATAAATCCCCTGGGCCTGATGGTTTGCATCCCAGGGCCCTCAGGGAGGTGGCTCTAGAAATAGTGGATGCATTGGTGATCATTTTCCAATGTTCAATAGATTCAGGATCAGTTCCTGTGGATTGGAGGATAGCTAATGTTATCCCACTTTTCAAGAAAGGAGCGAGAGAGAAAACGAGGAATTACAGACCAGTTAGCCTGACTTCAGTGGTGGGAAAGATGCTGGAGTCAATTATTAAAGAGGTAATAATGGGGCATTTGGGTAGCAGTAAAAGGATTAGTCCAAGTCAACATGGATTTATGAAAGGGAAATCATGCTTGACTAATCTTCTGGAATTTTTTGAGGATGTGACAAGTAAAATGGATGAAGGGGTGCTAGTGGATGTAGTGTATCTAGACTTTCAGAAAGCCTGTGATAAGGTCCCGCACGGGAGACTGGTGACTAAAATTAGAGCACATGGTATTGGGGGTAGGGTGTTGACATGGATAGAAAATTGGTTGGCAGACCGGAAGCAAAGAGTAAGAGGGAGTTAGATGTGCCCCTTGTGGCTAAAGGGATCAGGGGGTATGGAGAGAAGGCAGGGATGGGATACTGAGTTGGATGATCAGCCATGATCATATCGAATGGCGGTGCAGGCTCGAAGGGCCGAATGGCCTACTCTTGCACCTATTTTCTATGTTTCTACAAGTGAACGGGTCATTTTTAGAATGGTAGGCAGTGGCGAGTGGAGTGCCGCAAGGCTCGGTGTTGGGGCTACAACAGTTTACCATATATATTAATGATTTGGAAGAGGGAATTAGGAGCAACACTAGCAAGTTTGCGGATGACACAAAGCTGGGTGGCAGTGTGAACTGTGAAGAGGATGTTAGGAGGTTGCAGGGTGACCTGGACAGATTGAGTGAGGGGGCAGATGCGTGGCATATGCAGTATAATATAGATAAATGTGAGGTTATCCACTTTGGCGGCAAAAACAAGGGGGCAGATTATTATCTCAATGGGGTTAGGTTAGGTAAGGGGGAGGTGCAGCGAGACCTGGGTGTCCTTGTACACCGGTCACTGAGAGTTGGCTTACAAGTACAGCAGGCAGTGAAGAAAACTAATGGAATGTTGGCCTTCATAACAAGAGGATTTCAGTATAGGAGTAAAGAGCAAAGATCCTATAGCGGAGCTCTGCTATAAGATCTTTGGTAAAGAGGTTCTTCTGCAGTTGTACAGGGCTCTGCCGAGACCACATCTGGAGTATTGTGTACAGTTTTGGTCTCCTAATTTGAGGAAGGACATCCTGGTGATTGAGGCAGTGCAGCGTAGGTTCACAAGATTGATCCCTGGGATGGCGGGACTGTCATATGAGGAAAGATTGAAAAGACTAGGCTTGTTTTCACTGGAGTTTAGAAGGATGAGGGGTGTTCTTATAGAAACATATAAAATTATAAAAGGACTAGACAAGCTAGATGCAGGAAAATGTTCCCAATGTGGGGCGAGTCCAGAACCTGGGGTCACAGTCTTAGAATAAAGGGGAGGTCATTTAAGACTGAGGTGAGAAAAAACTTTTTCACCCAGAGAGTTGTGAATTTATGGAATTCTGTGCCACAGAGGGCATTGGAGGCCAAGTCACTGGATGGGTTTAAGAGAGAGTTAGATAGAGCTCTAGAGGTTAGTGGAGTCAAGGGATATGGGGAGAAGGCATGCACGGGTTATTGATAGGGGCGATCAGCCATGATCACAATGAATGGCGATGCTGGCTCAAAGGGCCGAATGGCCTCCTCCTGCACCTATTTTCTATGTTTCTAACAAAGATATGTACATGCGTTGGAAAATGTGGCCAATGCAATGGTAGATGAAGTTTGGAAAAGTTTAAATGTTGTACTATGGGAGGGCAAAGAATGCAGAAAATGCAGGATTCCAGAGCATTGAAGTACAGAGGGATCTTGGTGTTCAAGTCCACACTTTCCTGTAAGTGGCAACACAATTAAAGGTGTACAGCTTGGTTGCCTTCATTGGTTTGAGTGGTGAATGTAAAAATCGGAAAGTCATATTGCAGCTAGAAAGTCCTTCTGTAATGCATGACCAGAGCTGGAGACAATTTTTTTGAAGACGTGACCAAAATTATCGATGAGGGCAGAGCTGTAGATGTGGTATATATGGACATCAGCAAAGGATTCAACAAGGTTCCGCATGGTAGGCTGCTCTGGAAGATTAGATCGCATGGGATCCAAGGAGAGATAGCTGAATGGATGGAAAATTGGCTTCATGGAAGGAAGCAGAGGGTGATGGTCGGACTGGGGCCTGTGACTAGTGGTGCACCTCAGGGTTCTGTGCTGGACCTGTTACTGTTTTTCATCTACTGTATATCAATAGACAATAGACAATAGGTGCAGGCGTAAGCCCTTCGAGCCAGCACCACCATTCAATGTGATCATGGCTGATCATCCCCAATCAGTACCCCATTCCTGCCTTCTCCCCATTTCCCCAGACTCTGCTATCTTTAAGGCCCCTATCTAGCTCTCACTTGAAAGTATCCAGAGAACTGGCCTCCACCACCCTCTGAGGCAGAGAATTCCACAGACTCACAACTCTCTGTGTGAAAAAGTGTTTCCTCATCTCTAAATGGCTTATCCCTTATTCTTAAACTGTGGCCCCTGGTTCCAGACTCCCCCAACACCGAGCACCAACAACTTCCAGCACCGAGCCTTACGGTACCCCACTAGTCACTGCCTGCCATTCTGAAAGGGACCCGTTAATCCCTACTCTTTGAAAAAATTGGATGAGAACGTACAGGGCAAGATTAACAAGGTTGCAGATGATACCAAAGTGGATAGTTTTGCAGATAGTGAAGATGGTTGTGAATCCGTTCTTCAGACTGAAGAAACATAGAAAATGGGTGCAGGAGTAGGCCATTCGGCCCTTCGAGCCTGCACCGCCATTCAATATGATCATGGCTGATCATATTGAAGGGTCTCGACCCGAAACGAAGTCACCCATTCCGTCTCTCCAGAGATGCTGCCTGTCCCGCTGAGTGAGTTACTCCATCCAGCTTTTTGTGTCTATCTTCGCTGAGGACTTTTTTTGTTTGGCAGTTGGCCGCAGGGCAGTGTTGAGATCCTGGAAGCCTGCGTGAAGGAAGAGCTGCACACTCCCCACTGCGCTGGAGAAAGATCGCCGGCTGAGAAATGCAATAACACTGGCAACCTTTAGAAAATAGGTGCAGGAGTAGGCCATTCGGCCCTTCGAGCCATTCTACCCTTTAGCCGGGGGACAGGGACCGGGACGGGAATAGACGTGTTGATTGTGAGGATTAATGATCAGGATCAACGCATGAGCATGCTGATAGATAACCCAGTGGAGTCAGGTCAAGCTAATCCCGGGGATTGTTGATGAGTACACTAAAGGCATTGACAAGGATAAGCGCAGCCACCGTGGCGGCTCCGTGCAAGACTGGAGCGAGGAGCAACGTGCCCTGGGACACGGCGAGGAAGGCGCTGTGACCGGGAACCAGCAGGTAAGTATAAACGGATCGGAAGATGACCGCGGTTGCTTCATAGCCAAACGGCCGGAGTGCGGGGCTGCCCGTGTTGTTAAGGGGATTGATTATTTTATTCTCAATCAATCCTTCCACTTCCTCGAAAGTTTGCCGTTCGTCGTTGTCGCTCGTCCCCCTGCAGCTAATGAAGAGAGAATCCACCGACAGTTTCCTCTGCAACTCCCTCACGGTCAGGTGTTTTGCGGCCCGCTCGGGTTTCATCTCCTTCATGAAGGCGAAGGAAAAGTCGCGGTTGTACACCAGCACGTCCTGCCCCTCCGGCGGCGTACGGTCACCGAGGCAGGGGTCGCGGTTGTGGTCCGGCGAGGCGGTGCAGCAGAGAGCTGTCCACACTGTCCTGGGCACCGACACCTTGTTGTTGATCTTGGTCCTGGTGGGGTTGGCGGCGCCAGTCAGCAGGTACATGGTGCGGCCCGACTTGCGGCACACCCGCGACAACCTTTCCGCCACAGCCTCCACCTCCTGGTACCACTTCACGTTGGCGCCGTGCTCCTCGGGCACCGCGTTGGTCAAGGTGCAGGTAGCCGTCGAGCTCTCTTTGTCGTTCAGTGCGAAAGGGTAGAGATGTCCCCGGTCATACCCCGAATCCTGGTAATCTGCATCCGTCGCCTGCTTGGTGCTGCGAGCCTTTGTGCTGCTTCTCATATCATTGCCCGCATTTTGGTTGTCGATCTGTAATCAAAACATAATTGCCCATTATAACCCGAACGTTATACAAGCGGATACACACGAATTCCATAAGACATTTAGACATATATTAGATTAGCAAGGGTTGAGAGGGAAACTGGCCAAATGCAGGCATATGGGACGAGCCCAGATTACCAGTTGGGCTAAAGGGCCTGCTTCAATACTGTATAGCTCCTCTAACTCCATTGCTGGATTTGCCACGGTATGGAAGGCTATGGACTAAGTGTGGGTAAATTGGATTAGTATTACTAGTTGGCGTGGCCACGGTAGGCTGAAGGGCCGGACCGTATGATTCTATAAAGTACAGGACTGGGGGCTGGGAAACACCGCTATATAACATCAAGCAACCAGCTGGATTGTGAGCAAAAGAGCACTTCAGTGAATGAACTAATTTAATGTAGATCATTACGATGTGTTGCATTTTGAGAAGTCAAAACAGAGAGGAGGACCTTCATAATGAATAGCACGACTCTGGAAAGTGTTGCAGAGCAGTGGGATCCAGGAATAGGGTGATTTCACGAAAGGTCACTGGATCATAGATCCTCACCCACGTGACCGCAAAATCCAACTGGGGTACAAACGTCACTTCCAGTACATGTTATTGATGCTGGAAACGCGCACTTTCAAACCTGTTAAAAACCGCGAAAACGGCCCGTTTTTGAGCTGTAAATAACTGTGCCAGTCGGGGTGACCGTGAGGCACAGCTATCCTGCTTTAGAGTCCAGAAGATAAAGAAAAACGAAGGTAAAGACAAGAGAGCGCTGAAGGGGCAACAACAGCGGAAGTTGTTGGCCGTGCAGATATAAAGATCGAAAATATCGGGAATTATCGCGTTTGCTCACTGCATTTCATCAAAACATCAATAATGCCTTAGTTTTGATGAAATGCAGCGAGCAAACGCGATAAAATCCCGATATTTTCGATCTTTATATCTGCACGGCCAACAACTTCCGCTGTTATTTTCCCTTCAGCGCTCTCTTGTCTTTACCTTCGTTTTTCTTTATCTTCTGGACTCTAAAGCAGGATAACTGTGCCTCACGGTCACCCCGACTGGCACAGTTATTTACAGCTCAAAAACGGACAGTTTTCGCGGTTTTAACAGGGTTTGAAAGTGCGCGTTTCCAGCATCAATAACATGTACTGGAAGTGACGTTTGTACCCCAGTTACATTTTGCGGTCACGTGGGTGAGGATCTATGATCCAGTGACCTTTCGTGAAATCACCCTATACCGGTACCTAGTTCCCTGAACGTTGTGTCACAGAGATAGGGTGGTCAAGAAGGCTTATAGAACAATGGCCTTCAGTTAGGGTACTGAATATGCTGGGATGTTATGTTACAGTTGTACAAGACGTTAGTGAGGCTGCATTTGAAATATTGTGTTCAGTTTTGGTTACGCCGTTATAGGAACGTTGTTGTTAAGCTGGAAAGAATGCAGAGAAGAATTACGAGGTTGTAGCCAGGATTTGAGGGCCAGAGGTATAAGGAGAGGCGAGGACTTTATTCCTTTGGTATACTGGAGGCTGAAATGTTGAGCCAGGTCTATAACAATATTTTAAAGATATTAAGACATATACATGGATAGGAAATGTTTAGAGGAATATGGGCCAAATGTAGGACATGCATAGCTGGGGCATCTTGCCCAACATGGGCAAGTTGGGGTGAAGGGCATCTATGTGTGTTGTATGACTCTATGAACGTAACTGTGGCAAAAGCAGAACCAGGTTGCTGGGTAAAATTAAATGTCTCCCTTGTCACTTGATATTCATTTACTCATCATCTTCACATAGATCATGGAACAGGAAAATGTCAATTAGTTCCTCGAAGGTACACAAAAAAGCTGGAGAAACTCAGCGGGTGCAGCAGCATCTATGGAGCGAAGGAAATAGGTAACGTTTCCGGCCGATACCCTTCTTCAGACATGGACGTCCAGTCACTCTACACCTCATCTTCACCATGAACGTCCAGTCACTCTACACCTCCATCCCCCACCAGGAATTCTTGAACAATTAGTTCCTCGAGCCTGCTCCGTATTCCTTACTAGTCCTCAATATTCCTTCTCTCCAGAGATGCTGTCTGTCCCGCTGAGTTGTTCCAGCATTTTGTGTCTACCGGCACTCAATAAGTTGGCTGATCCAATCTTGGCCTCAACACAAATTCCATGTTGCCTCCCCACACTTCTTGCAGCTTAACTATCCATCGGTGTCCACCATGAACATATTCAATGGTTCCGCCCTCACAGCTCTAGTTCTGGCCCAACTGCCCAACCCATCATCCCAGCAAGCCATCTAGTGGAAATTATCCGCATTGCCCTCAATGCGAGTGCATTCTTGTTTTTATGTGGAAGCCAAAAATGTTTGCAGACTCCGTGTGAGTTCAGCAAAACGTTCCTATTTATAACCCACGCCCTTGCAGAAGCATATTGGGTGCGTGTAAATACTAGATCGTGGTCTTAATACTAGAATACACTGAGCAATAGTTCTGAGAACCGAAGGTAGACAAAAATGCTGGATAAACTCAGCGGGTGAGGCAGCATCTATGAAGAGAAGGACATATTTCCTTAGCTCCATAGATGCTACCTCACCCGCTGAGTTTCTCCAGCATTTTTGTCTACCTTCGGTTATCCAGCTTCTGCAGTTCCTCATTAAATAAGTTCTCAGAACGGATCCGTTTCACTGCGGTCCAGAGACGGAAATCCGACTTCCTTGCGGGTGGATCTGTCCTTAATTAGGCTCCACACTGACTGATGTGATGTCTGTAAAAATAATCTCCAGTTCAGGAATGCGCGGTAAATTGCGGGGATTGCCCGGTGCCCGTTGAAGGATTAAAAAAAAAGTTACACAAACTTTCGCTTGGGGATAAAAAAGTACCTCCCATGTTATCGGCGAGTTGGAGCAGGCACCGGCGTGAGAAGAATGCACTTAAGGTTCAGCTTCCTCCGGGTTTGATCCGGGACGTTATAAAACTCTAGCTAACATGCCCTTCGAGTTGATGTTTAAACTGGGACCCTGGTCACTGTTTGGGACAGAGGAAGTGACACCTCGAAGCAAGTAGCCAGGCTTATGACAGGTTTACCTGCGGTTCGTGAAACCAAGGACTGGGTCTGTAAGCTTCGCTCTCTCCCATGGAGCAGGGGTACCTGTAGGCGGAGTACACCGGGATCCGCACGTCTGTCCGGTACAGTGTGGCGAAGTGATAGTGGTTCTTGAAGCGCTGACAGATCCTGAGCCGGCTTCTGCCGAGGAATCCCTGCGGCGGGATCTTGTTCTGAAAGAACCAGCCACACTCCTTGAAATCCTGCACCACTTTGCCCCGCACCGTCTCGGGGTAACCGGCCGCCCACACCAGGGACAAGAGGAGAACGGGCGCCACCATGTCTTTCCCGGTTTAAAAAAATGCCTTCCGCCGTTCCTGTCTTGTGCTGCATTGGCCAATATATGACCCCACTTCCTCTGGTGTTACCACAGCTGACGATAAATGTCCCTCCCTCCCCAAAGCACTCAATCAAGGGACAAGGGACAAGGGACAACTGCTTCTCAAACCAAAGTCCCCGTTCTCTATGGCGGATTACTGTAAGATTTAACTGTCCCTCCTTTAAACCTCCATTTAGACTAGTGGGGAAAGGTTATTCGACCAGCGATCACCCCGTACACCAGCTCTACCCCACACACGAGGGACAATTTACAATTTTACCAAAACCAATTAACTTATAACCCTGGTACACAAAAATGCTGGAGAACTCAGCGGGTGCAGCAGCATCTATGGAGCGAAGGAAATAGGCAACGTTTCGGGCCGAAACCCTTCTTCAGAACTTATAACCCTGTACGTGTTTGGAGTGTGGAAGGAAACCAGAGCACTCGGACAATCCCCACGCAGTCACGGGGAGAACGTGTAAAGTCCATACAGACAGCAGCCGTAATCAGGATCGAACCTGGGTCTCTGCCACAATAAACTGTGCCAACCATTTTATTTTATTTCCGTAGAACATTCCGTCCATGTAGACTATGCCGAATCACAAGGCAACACACATTCCACATTCATTTTTCATGTGACCTATTCTGCCTACATTTCTATGAACTCCCCTGATTCCACAACTCACCCACACACCGGTGCGGTTCACTGCAATCCCACGCCTTTGTTACGAGAGAGGATATCGGCGCACTCGGGGGAAACCCACACGGCCACAAGGAGAACAGGCAGACTCCACACAGACAGCGCTCGAGGTCAGGATCGAACCGGCTCGCCGCTCCCTGGCGCTGTGAGGCGGTGGCCCTCCGTTCTGCCCCATATGCCCCCCACCCAGCCACCTTCTCTCCTCTCAACAACAGTTTCCCTTTGTAACCCCCCCCAACAAACAGGAGTCCTAACAGGCCTTTTGACCCCTCCACCTTTCTCCAACAGGGTGGCATTCAGCCGCTGCCACTTTCCCGTACTATCCTCAAATCCCTTGATTTCCACCCATATCCAGACATCTATTTATCTCAGTTGAATGGAATAATAGAGCCACAGTCATATGGCACAGAAACAGGCCCTTCACACAATGCATCCATGCCAGCCAAGATGCGCCTATAAACTAATCCCACTTAGCCGCACTTGGCCAGTATTCCTTTAAATAAAAAAAATCCATAAAGTGCTGGCGTAACTCAGCAGATCAGGCAGCATCTCTTGAGCACCTGAATGGACAACATATCATGTCAGGACCTTTTTATGGCCTAACCGTGGTAGTATGGAGAAAGCTAGCAAGGAGGTGGGGGCAGGACAAAACCTGGCAAGGATACATGGAAGAAATGGATTTTGGTTTATACCAAAGATGGACACAAAGTGCTGGAGTAACTCAGTGGGTCAGGCAGCATCTCTGGAGAAAAAGGATGGGTGACATTTTGGGTCAAGATCCTTCTTCATACTGAATGTAGGAGGGGGGTGGCAAAGAACTGGAGGCAAGAAAAGACCAGGACCAATCTGGGCCGGCAAAAAAAATGGTAGACCCACTGTTGGCTATGGGAGCTGTGAGCTCAAGAGGGATACAATGTGGTGAACAGTTGAACTGGTTAAACAACTAGGGCAGAGGACGGAGGCAAGGGGAAAGGGGATTATTAATAGAAGTTACTTAAAAATGAGAGAATTCAATGTTCATACCACTGGGTTGTAAGCTACCCAAGCAAAAATATGAGGTGCCGTGCCTCCAATGGAGGAGGCCCAGGACAGAAAGGTCAGTATGGGAATGGGAATGGGATGGGGAGTTGAAATGTCTGGCAACCAGGAGAACGTGTCGCCCTCGGTGGACTGAGCACAATTGTTCATCAAAACAGTTGCCGAACCTGTGTTTGATCTCGCTGAAGTTTAAGGAGCCCACATCGGATGCAGTAGATGAGGTTAGAGGAGGTGCTGGTGAACCTTAGTCTCATCTGAAAGGACTGTCGGGGTCCCTGGATAGAGTCGAGGGAGGAGGTATAAGAACAGGTGGTGCATCTATTGTGGTTGCGGAGGAAAGTCCCTGGGGAGTGGGTGGTCAGACAGAGGAATTGTGAGTAAGGTATAGCATCTTTAGCATGAGAGAGAGAGAGAGAGAGAGTATGTGAGAGAGAGTGGCATTTCAATGACATGAAATGTAGACAGAGCAATCAGGGGAATTAGAGGAGGGCACCACTAAAAGGGGAATTAGAGGAGGGCACCACTAAAAGGGGAATTATAGGAGGGCACCACTAAAAGGGGAATTAAAGGAGAGCACCAGTAAATGGGGTTAGGAGAGAGCACCAGTGAATAGAGAATATGTCAGAGCAGGGAGTGTCAGTGAGAGATAGAGGGTGTCAGTGAGACGGACGGAGTGTGTCAGCGAATGAGATGGAGTGCATGTTAGATGGGATATAATGTTGAGCGAGATATGGTGTCAGAGAGTGATAAAGTGTCAGTGAGAGAGATGGTGTGTCAGTGACCGAGAGAGATGGAGGGTGTCAGTGAGCCAGAGAGAGATGGTGAGTGGGTGAGAGAAATGGAACGTGTCAGTGACAAAGATATGGAATGTGTCAGTGAGTGAGAGAGGGACGGATTATGTCAGTGAGAGAGAGAGTGATATGTAGAGATACAGTCACTGAGGGCAATGTGGTGTGAGTTAGTGAGAGAGATTGTCAGTGAGAGTATCAGTGAGAAAGAGAGTGCATCAGTGAGTGAGCGATAAAGTGTGTCAGTGAGTGAGAACAAATGGGGTGTGTTGGTAAAAGAGAGACGGAGAAAAAGAGAGTTAGAGAGAGAGAGGGAGAGAAAGAGAGAGAGAGAGAGAGATAAAGAGGGAGAAAGAGAGAGAGATGGATTGTGTCAATGAGATAGATGGTCATTGGAGTTTGATAGTGGAAGAGAGAACGAGAGAGAGAGAACGAGAGAGAGAGAGAGAGAGAGAGAGAGAGAATGAGAGAGAGATAACAAGAGAGATAATGAGAGAGAGACAGAGAGAGACAGAGAGAACCGATAGAGCGAGAGAGAGACGATATAAGATAGAGACTCTCACTCTCTCTATCTCTCTCGTAGCGATCTCTCCCTCTCTCTCTCGCTCTCGCACTCTCTCCTCTCTCTCTCGCCCCTCTTCTCTCTCTCCCTATCCCGTCTCTCTCGCTTCTCGCCCTCTCTCTCTCTCTCTCTCTCTCTCTCTCTCTCCCTCTCTCCCTCTACCTCTCACTCTCTCTCTCTCTCTATCTATCTCCCTCTCTCCCCTTTCTCTATCTCTCTCTCTCTCTCTCTCTCTCTCTCTCTCTCTCTCTCTCTATCTCTCTCTCTCTCTCTCTCTCTCTCTCTCTCTCTCTCTCTGTCTAGGAGAGGTGTTTCAGTGAGAGAGATAGTTGGAGTATTTCAGTCAGTGACATGTATTGTGCAGTGTATAAGGAGGGACGGAATATGTCAGTGAATGAGTCAGTGAAAGTCAGATAGAGAGATTGAGTATCAGAGGAACAAGAAGAATATTAACAGTAGTGAATATTAGGGAGCTCGCAACATTTTCAGTTTTTATTTCGGAGTTGCGGCATCTGCGGGATCATGAAACCCATGTGATCACAAGGAGAACGTGTAGACTTGACACGCAAAGACAGCACCCAGGGTCTGTATCGAATTGAGGAATTAGGGGCAAGCACCAGTAAATGGACAATTCAAGGAGGGCACCAGTAAATAGGATTTTAGAGAACACCTGTAAATGGGGCATTGGGGGAGGGCACCAGTAACTGGGGAATTAGGTGAGGGCAACAGCAAATGGTGATTATGGGAGAACACCAGTATAGGGAGATTATGGGAGAACCAGTAAAGGGGGAATAACACAAGAGCAGGGGTGTCAGTGAAAGAGAGAGACGGAGTGTGCCAGTGAGAGAGATGAAGGATGTCAGTGAGAAAGATGGTGTGTCACTGAGAAATGGATTCAGTTAGAATCGGAGGTGCAGGTGAGGTGCTTGTGCAGGATTCCCAAAAAGTTAATCTGCAAGTCGAATCGGTAGTAAAGAAAGCAAACTCAATGCTACATTTATTTCAAGAGGGCTTGTATACAAAAACAGGGATGTAATGTTGAGGCTCTATAAGGCGCTGGTAAGGCCACATTTGGAATATTGTGAACAATTTTGGGCACCATATCTGAGGAAGGATGTGCTGGCTCTGGAGAGGCTCCAGCAGAGGTTTACAAGAATGATCCCACGAATGAGTAGGTTAACCTATGATGAGTGTTTGTCGGCACTGGGCCTGTACTCGCTGGAGTTTAGAAGAATGAGAGGGTACCTCATTGAAACATACAGAAGAGTGAAAGGCTTGGTCAGAGTGGATGTGGAGAGGATGTTTCCACTAATGGGAGAGTCTAGGACCAGAGGTCATAGCCTCATAATTAAAGGACGTTCTTTTAGGAAGGAGATTCTTTAGAGGAAACATTTCTTTAGTCAGAGGGTGGTGAATCTGTGGAATTCTTTCCCACAGAAGGCTGTGGAGGCCAAGTCAGTGGATATTTTTAAGGCAGAGATAGATAGATTCTTGATTAGTTCAGTTATCAGAGATTATAGGAAGAAGGATGGGGAATGGGGTTAGGAAGGAGAGATATGTCAGCCATAATTGAATGGTGGAGTAGACCTGATGGGCCGAATGGCCTAATTTTACTCCTATTCCTTATGACATGAAATGGACCCTTTTGCCCAACGACCATGCCAACCAAGATGCCCATCTAAGGCACGAACAAGGTCTACGAATGTTCCTGCTACATAGAATCATGTAACAGGGGGAAATACCATCAGATCCACTGAATCCATGCTGAGCTGTCAGTCCATTTTCAGGATTTCCCCACAGGTTTAAGTAGTGGATTGCCACAGCCACAAAATGCCTCAAGGATACTCTCGACTAATCTGGGGATAGCTGATTAACGCTTTATGAATGCAAGTGGTGATTTTCTCATAAAGGAGCCAATTTGCGCCAGTTGTTGTAAAGGAAAAGAGCAATAGTTTGGATGAAACTACAGTTCCCGGCAAACACTGGAATGCTAACAAACCACCATTTCAGGTTCAAAGCGACATCCCATGTAAAAAGGGGTGATGTCATCCGGCGCAATGCAGTGTTTTGTTTGCCTCCGCCCTGGCCACCTGACAGCGAGCTGTTGTGTCCCGATTTGAGAGCGGTTTGCATCGGGTGGGAAACGTCTCCGTTAAACTCCCCTCCAGTCTGAGCTGTGAATGACTAGTCGCGGTGGCCAAGGACCAGGGCAGAGACAACGACTGCTCTCTCTCTATCTCTCCATCTCTCATCGAGATAGGAAGCAGCACTGAACGAGGCAGCATCTCCCACTGGCCCGGCAGCGCACAGCTCGATCTTCAGCAAGGAGATGAAGCTCACTCAGGGGCCCGCTGGTCTGCTCTGGTTCCTGCTCTTCCATCTCCGGACGGTGGGTGGGAAAGTGGTCAATGATTTCCAGGAATGCAGCTGGTTCTTCCAGGGTAAGGTCCCACCCCAGGGATTCGAAAACAACAGCTCGGACAACCTGGTCAGGATCTGCCAGAAATACAAGGACCACTATCATTTCGCTACGTTGTACCGGACGGACCTGCGGACCCCGGTCTATTCCGCCTACAGGTATCCCTGCTCCATGGGCGAGGAGGAAGAAGCTCACAACCCCAGTCCGTGGTTTCACGAACCGCAGGTAAACATGTCCCCGACCTGTCTGGTCACATTTCTGAAAGAACAAAGGGAAAAAAAAACGTTCCGATCGAATCCACGTCAAACATGACATCCACAAATTAACAATCAAAATACCAGGGGATTGGGGTAGAGAAGTTAAGGATAAACTCCGCGCTGCCTTCGTTATCGGAGCTGACAGATTTAAGATTACTCTCATAAGGGGAGTTGGTCGGTGTCTTTACAGGGTGAGCTTTTGTTATTCGAGCAGGTGCCGTACGAAAGGCAGTACAAGTGTCATCCCAAAGAAAATTGGATCAATAATTAAAAAGGAAAAAAAAATGCAGCACATTGGAGAGGGGGGTGGGGGGTGGGGAGAGAAACTGGGACTAAATGGTGGGTCGATACAACGATAAATAATGAATGAATTTAAAAAAAGTTAATTACAATTGGCAATTAATTGTGAAACAGGTTTTTGTAGCAAATTAATGAAATTAATAGTGCAGTGATTCAAGAGTATGTCCAGCACAGTGGGGAGATGTGTAGGGAGGAACTGCAGATGCTGGTTTTACACCTAAGATAGGCATAAAATGCTGGAGTAACACAGGCAGCATCTCAGGAGAGAAGGAATGGGTGACGTTTCGGGTTGATACCCTTCTTCAGACTGAAACGTCACCCATTCCGTCTCTCCAGAAATGCTGCCTGTCCCGCTGAGTTACTCCAGTTTTTAGTGACTATCTACAGTGGGAGATGTGTGGGAAGTAACTGCAGATGCTGGTTTACACCGAAGACGGACGCAAAACGACACAGGCAGTGTCGCTGGAGAGATGTCACCCAATCCTTCTCCCCAGAGATGCTGCCTGTCCCGTGTAGTTATTCCTGCATTTTGTGTCTATCTACAGTGGGGAGATGACTGGCCATCGTAGAACATAGAACAGCACAGCACAGGAACAGGCTCTTCGGCCCACACTGTCTGTGCTGAGCAGAATGCCAAGAAAACGTAATCTCCTGCCGTCAAATGACGTATACACCTCCATTCCCTGCATACCCATGTGCCTTTCTAAACTGCTCCTAAATGCCACAACCATTTCTGTCTTCATCACCACTGGCAGCGTGTTCCGGAGACCCACCACCCTCTGTATAAAAAAAACATTCCCCACGCATCATCTTTAAACTTTCACCTTAAAGCTATGCCCTCTAATATTATATGTTTCCACCCTGGGCCCTGGGTTATGTCTACGCTGTCCATGTCCCTCATCATTGTGTACACTCCCCTCTGGTCTTCCCTCAACT